>NC_052150.1:47875019-48171008 GCF_902713615.1 Scyliorhinus canicula
CATGCCGCTGTTCAGAGAGACTTGGGTGTGCTAGTGCATGAGTCACAGAAGGTTGGTTTACAAGTGGAACAGGTGATTAAGAAGGCAAATGGAATTTTGTCCTTCATTGCTAGAGGGATGGAGTTTAAGACTAGGGAGGTTATGTTGCAATTGTATAAGGTGTTAGTGCGGCCACACCTGGAGTATTGTGTTCAGTTTTGGTCTCCTTGCTTGAGAAAGGACGTACTGGCGCTGGAGGGTGTGCAGAGGAGATTCACTAGGTTAATCCCAGAGCTGAAGGGGTTGGATTATGAGGAGAGGTTGAGTAGACTGGGACTGTACTCGTTGGAATTTAGAAGGATGAGGGGGGATCTTATAGAAACATTTAAAATTATGAAGGGAATAGATAGGATAGATGCGGGCCGGTTGTTTCCACTGGCGGGTGACAGCAGAACTAGGGGGCATAGCCTCAAAATAAGGGGAAGTAGATTTAGGACTGAGTTTAGGAGGAACTTCTTCACCCAAAGGGTTGTGAATCTATGGAATTCCTTGCCCAGTGAAGCAGTTGAGGCTCCTTCATTACATGTTTTTAAGGTAAAGATAGATAGTTTTTTGAAGAATAAAGGGATTAAGGGTTATGGTGTTCGGGTCGGAAAGTGGAGCTGAGTCCACAAAAGATCAGCCATGATCTAATTGAATGGCGGAGCAGGCTCGAGGGGCCAGATGGCCTACTCCTGCTCCTAGTTCTTATGTTCTTATGAGGGGATTTGTTGTATGAGAGGAGATTGAACCGTTTAGGTCTATACTGTCTAGAGCATGAGGGGAGATCTAATTGGGGTATACAATATGTTAAAAGATATGGATAAAGTAGACGTGGAGCAGATGCTTCCTCTTGCGGGTCATTCTAAAATGAGAGGTCATAATCTTAGGATAAGAGGTAGCAAATTTAAAACCAATTTGAGGAGAAACTACTTCTCCCAAAGGGTTGTGAATCTGTGGAATTCGCTACACCAGAATACGGTGGATGCAGGGACAGTGAGTAAATTCAAAGAGGAGTTAGACAGATTTTTAATTGGTAATGGGTTGAAGGGTTATGGAGGAAGTACAGGATAATGGCATTGAGGCCATGATGGGACAGCCATGATCACATTGAAGGTGTTTAGGCTTGGGAGGCTAAATTGCCTACTCCTGCTCCTCGGTCATGCATTCTAGGGAGGAGATGCTCTGTCTGCGGCATTGTTGATAACAGATGAGGAACATATCAGCCATGATCGAATGGCGGAGCAGACTTGATGGGCCACATGGCCTAATTCTGCTCCTATTCTTTGCTGATTAACTGTTTAGGCTCCAATTTTTTTTCCACCGGGGAAATAGAGGAGTTAAGATGTACGGCCGCCTTATTGGGATAAAACCTCTTCAGTTGTAAATACTTAAAAAAGGAGCGTCTCAGGATGTCAAACTGTTGGCATAGCTGCTCAAAGGATGATAAAGAAACCTCTCTGAACATATCTCCCAGCCTACGAAAGCATCTATCTCTCCATGTATAGAGTCCATGGTCCGTAAGATCCAGGTGTGAAGTTTTGGGTAGCCTGGATGGGAGAAGAGAATGGGAGTCACTTTAGATCTCTTTCCTAATTGAAGAACCATCCTCCACAAGAACCTGCTTTAATGTCTTCATAAAATAACAAGTGTTTCTCCCCACCCCCAACAACTTGAGGCGTGGCTTCTTCCAGACAAACAAACTGAACATTTGTTTGATCTTTTTAAAACACTAGCTAATAGAAATGTTGGCAACATTGGCCGGGAGTATAACAATCTAGGCAACATGTTCATTTTAATCGAGGCAATCCTGCCCAGCCATGAACGGTCAAGTCCCACCTAATTGAAGCAATCCCCTGAGGGAAATTGGCCCCATACAACTGCAGTGGTAAGCCTAAAAACCAGGTACTTGAACCCCATTGGGGTCCACCTAAAGGGAAATTGGCATGGGGAGGGATGGGGGAAAGATTCACACCTTAGCTCCCCCTCCGGCATCGACTCTGACTTTGTAAATTTGATCTTGTAACTGAAGGCTCACTAAATTACCCACCACGCTAATGATGGTGGGAATTGAAACATCGAGCTTTGACACGCACAGTAACACATCGCCAACATAAAGCATGACCTTATGCTGCTTATTTCCACACTCTAGCCCTGATAGTAGGTGGTCCAGCTAACAGCCTCTGCTAATAGCCTCTGCCAATGGCTCTATGGCCAGTGGAGATAACGAGGGGAAGGGGGCAGACATGCTGGTCTCCCTCTCTGGAACCAAATTGTTCCATTGAAGCAGACTCGATGGGCGGGGTGGCCTAATTCTGTTCCTATGTCTTATGGTCTATACCTGTCATCACATCACTAGACTAATCTGACCTATGATACTCCGCATAGAAATCCCTCGAAGGCCCATTAATCTCCTCCATCTTCATTAGCTCCCCCTCCCCCTTTTCCAGCCGGTCTTCACCCAGAGGGAATAATCCTAGAGTCTGCCGCCTTATTCAAACGGGTCAAGAACACTTTTGTTTGCACTGATTGCTGAATTTGAGTGCTTTCGTGAGTTTGGTGACTGAGGGAGATGGGTGAGGAGGGAGCAAGGTGCTCCATTTCATTTCCTACACTTCCTCAAAGAGTGTGAAGGGAGCCGGGGGGTTTACAGAGTGCAGCTGACTGGGAGCAGAGTTGGAGGGCGGAGTTCCAGTTGGTTCACAGGCTGGTACATTCTGTAAGATCAGAAGTGATGGAGGCTAGGGCAGTTGCATGCTGCTCCTGTAGGATGTGGTGGTGATGGATACCACCGGTGTCCCTGCTGACTACACCTGCGGGAAGTGCACCCAACTCCAGCTACCCACTTGCATATGCCTTTTAACATGGGGAAAATGTCTTAAAGCGCATCATTGGTGCGATATTATGATTGTGGGAGGGATTGGAAGCAGTGATGGGTGGAAGTCAGAAACAAGAAAGGAGCCCCCCCTCCTGCCCCGCCCCGGCCCCAATAGCAGCAGAGAGATAAAGGAACAGATTGGGCGGCAGATCTTGGAAAAGTGCAAAAGTAACAGAGTTGTTGTCATGGGTGACTTCAACTTCCCTAATATTGACTGGAACCTCCTTTGTGCAAATGGTTTGGATGGAACGGATTTTTGTCAGTTGTGTACAGGAAGGATTCCTCACTCCATGTGTAGATAGGCCGACAAGGGGGGAGGCCATATTGGACTTGGTGCTCGGCAACGAATCAGGCCAGGTGTCAGATGTCTCGGTGGGTGACAGTGACCACAACTCCTTGACCTTTACTATAGTCATGGAGAGGGATAGGAACAGACAGTATGGGAAGGTATTTAATTGGGGGATGGGAAATTATACTGCCATTAGACAGGAGCTGAGGACTTAAAGTGGGAACAATTGTACTTGGGGAATGCACAACAGTAACGTGGGGGTTTTAGGAGCACTTGCTGCGAGTGCTGGATAGTTTTGTCCCACTGAGACGAGGAAGGAATGGTAGATGAAGGAGCCTTGGATGACCAGACAAGTGGAGCTTCTAGTCAAGAGGAAGAAGGAAGCTTACGGAAGGTTGAGGAAGCAAAGATCTGACTCTGCTCTAGAGGGTTACAAGGTAGCCAGGAAGGAACTCAAAAAGAGACTGAGGAGAGCTAGAAGGGGGCATGAAAAAGCCCTGGTGGGAAGGATTAGGGAAAACCCCAAGGCGTTCTACGCTTATGTGAGAAATAAGAGGATGATCAGAGAGAGAATAGGGCTGATCAGGGATAGTGGAGGGAACTTGTGCCTAGAGTCTGAGGAGATGGGGGAGGCCCTAAATGAATATTTTGCTACATTATTCACTAGAGAGAGGGACCTTGTTGCGCATGAGAACAGTGTGAACCAGGTTAATAATTCGTACAGGTTGATATTAAGGAGGATGTGCTGCAAATTTTGAAAAGCATCAGGATAGATGAGTCCCCTGGGTCTGACGGGATATACCCAAGATTACTACGGGAAGTGAGGAAGGAGATTGCTGCACCGTTGGCGATGATCTTTGCATCCTCACTCTCCAGTGGAGTAGTACCAGATGATTGGAGGGAGGCGAATGTTGTTCCCCTATTCAAGGAAGGGAATAGGGAAATCGCTGGGAATTACAGATCCATCAGTCTTTCGTCTGTGGTGAGCAAAATATTGGAAAGGATTCTGGGAGATAGGATTGATGATTATTTAGAAAAGTATAGTTTGATTAAGGATACTCAGCATGGCTTTGTGAGGGGCAGGTCATGTCTCACAAGCCTCATTGAATTTTTTGAGGATGTGACGAGACACATTGGTGCAGGTCGGGCAGTGGATGTGGTGTATGTGGATTTCAGTACAGCATTTGATAAGGTTCCCCATGGTAGGCTCATTCAGAAAGTTAGGGGGCATGGGATACAGGGAATTCTGGCTGTCTGGATACCGAACTGGCTGGCCAAAAGAAGACGGCGAGTGGTAGTGGATGGAAAGTATTCTGCCTGGAGGTCGGTGACCAGTGGTGTCCCGCAAGGATCTGTTCTGGGACCTCTGCTCTTTGTAGTTTTTATAAATGATTTGGATGAAGAAATGGAAGGGTGGGTTACTAAGTTCGCCAATGATACGAAGGTTGGGGGAGTTGTGGATAGTGTTGAGGGTTGTTGCAGGTTACAGAAGGACATTGACAGGATGCAGAGCTGGGCTGAGAAGGGGCAGATGGAGTTAGGAAGGTTGAATTTGAATGCTGATTACAGGGTTGAAGGCAGGATTCTTGAAGTGTGGAGGAACAGAGGGATCTTTGGGTCCATGCACATGGATCCCTCAAAGTTGCCACCCAGATTGATGGGGTAGTTAAGGCGTATGATGTGTTAGCTTTCATTAACAGGGGGATTGAGTTTATGATCCACGAGGTTTTGCTGCATTTTCATTAAAACCCTAGTTAGACCACACTTGGAATATTGTGTCCGGTTCTGGTCGGCTCATTATAGGAAAGATGAGGATGCTTTGGAGAGGGTACAGAGAAGACTTACCAGGATGCTGCCTGGACTCGATGGCATGTCTTATGAAGAAAGATTGAGGGAGTTGGGGCTTTTCTCACTGGAGTGAAGAAGGAAGAGAGATGACTTGATAGAGGTGTACAAGGTGATGAGAGGCATGGATAGAGTGGATAGCAGAGACTTTTCCCCAGGGTGGAAATGACTGTCACGAGGGGACATAATTTTAAGGTGATTGGAGGAAGGTATAAGAGAGATGTCAAAGGTAGGTTCTTTATGGAGAGAGTGGTGGGTGTGTGGAATGCACTGCCAGCAGAGTTGGTGAAGTCCGAGTCATTAGGGACATTTAAGCGTCTCTTAGACAGGCACATGGACAGCAGTAAATTGAAGGGGTGTAGGTTAGGTTGATCTTGGATTAGGATAAATGGTCGGCACAATATCGTGGGCTGAAGGGCCTGTACTGTGCTGTACTGTTCTATGTTCTAACACATTTGGCTTATCCCAAACTCGTACATTTTCTGCCTTGCAAATTTTAAGCTTCTCTTGGACTGCTGTGCCAATAAGGAGTCTAGAGCCATCCTAGCTGCATTAACCTCCTTCAGCAATTGCTCGTTGGGGTCTCTCCCATATACCTCCTCGGCATCAGCCAAACAGACTTCAAACCGGCGCATGCTCTCCAGCATTTACACCTTGTTGTCAGCCGTGTGAGAAATAGCCAGCCCCCTAGCATAGACCTTGCAAGTCTCCCACAAGGTGGAAGGAGTGACATCAGAGATAGAATTAACTGAGGAGAAAACCTCAGACTCCTTCTTAAACTCGCCAAGTAGGGCAGCATCAACCAGCCATGACCTAGACTGTGTGGGTTGGGGGCCCTCAAGCAAAACTCTAGGAAAATGGGAGCATGGTTGGAAATTACAATACTGCCTATAGAACAAGAGGAAACTAAATGCAAGATCATCCGCAGCACAAATAGTCATTTCTGGTGTGACACTGATGGGAGGCTAAGAAAAAAGTAAAATCTCTGTCCCTAGGATGCAAAGTCCTCCAAATATCTCACCTTGTCACACACACCGAGGCCAGTGCTCTCGCCTGTTGGGTGAGGGGGGTTCTAATGACCCGGGAGCTTGTCTATCAAGGAATTTGGATGACAATTGAAGTCACCACCCACAAACTAATTAACTGGGGCCAATTTAGCAAAGTCCAGAAAAGCCTTCATGATAAACTTCAGAGAGTAATCCGGTGGGCCATGCACATTCATTATTGAGGCAGTTTCCCTGTGTACCTGCCACCCTTGTCCTTAACAGTTCTCTATCTTCAATGGGATATTCTTGTTGATCAAGATTGCCACACCCCTACTACTCTTTAAAGATGCAACAAGGACCTGCCCACTCATTCTTGGTTCAATTTGAAGTGCTCCCTGTTATCCAAGTTAGTCTCCTGTAACAAGGCTATGTCAATTTTCTCTTATGAGAGGATCCTCCTTTTTGATGGGATGATGAATATCCATGAGTAAATTTTAAAATTTGTTGCTGACATAGTATAGACCACCATAAGAAAAGCAGGGTAGGGTTTTCATGCCACATTCGGGTATGCGCCATAAGCCCCTCTCAGATTTCCATTTATAGCAGAGACCACAGTGTCTCCAACCTGTTCCTTCCACAGATATAAGCCAAGTCTGTACCAATGCAGGAGAAAGTCAGCAACATCGAGACCCCAATATAATAATACAGAAGAATCGTGACCACAGTAGTTCTCAGGGGTCATTCTTCAGGGGACCTGTAGAGCTAACCCTATGGCCATACTGTCATTACCGACCACCTCCTCAGTAAGGAGGAGAAGAGAGCCAACAAGGGAATGGGAGTCAAATTCCCTTCCCACATTTTGAGCCCACCCACAAAGACCTGTATCCACTACCCGCCCTTCGGCAATGGCACTAATCAATTCTGCCATGATTAAGACACAATAGTAGAAGGTGATGGACAACTAGCATGTGGCGCGACTACCATGCATAAAGATAACGAGTCCCCAAAGACACTCAAGGACAAGAAGAAGACATTGAATACCGTGCTCAATTATTAGCATCTCCTTTTAAACAGGATATATGACAAAATCAGACAAAGAACATTATGAGGAGAGAGTCCTTGCTATCCATGGACTTTCATAGATAGAAGCATACATCGAAAATAGAAGCAAGAGTAGGCCATTCAGCCTTTGAACCTGCTCCACCATTCATTATGATCATCAAATCCAATACTTTAATCCCACCTTCTCCCCATATCCCTTTAGCCCAAAGAACTATACCTAATTCTTATTGAAATCAGACACCGTTTTGGCCTTGACTACTTTCTATGGTAGTGAATTCCACAGATTCACCACTCTCTGGGTGAAGACATTTCTTCTCGCCTCAGTCCTAAAAGGTTTACCCCTCATTCTCAAACTATGACCCCTAGTTCTGGACTCTCCCACCATCGGGAACATTCTTTCAGAATCCACCCTGTCTAATTCTGTTAGAATTTTGAGTTTCATTGCGATTCCCTCTCTTCTAAACTTTGAATATATTCCTAACCGACTTAATCTCTCCTCATATGACTTCCTGTTATCCCAGGAATCAGCCTTGAAAACCTTCTCTGCACTCCCTCTATAGCAAGAGCATCAGTCTGAGGCTGTACCTTCCGGTTCTAGTGGTGGAATCATCCTCTCCACATCCACTCTATCTAGCCGTCTCCACATCCACTCTACCTAGCCATCTCAATATCCTGTAATGTTTCAATCCTTCTAAACTCCAGTGAGTACAGACCCAGTGTCCTCAACCACTCCTTGTACGACAAGCTCTTCATTCCAGGGATTGTTCTTGTGAACCTTTCCAAGGCCCTCGCATCCTTCCTTCAATACGGAACCCAAAACTGCTCACAATACTCCAAATGGGGTATGACCAGAGCCTTGTACAGCCTCAGAAGTACATCTCTGGTCTTGTATTCTAGCCCTCTCGACATGAATGCTAACATTGCATTTGCCTTCCTAACTGCCAACTAAACCTGCACGTTAACCTTTAGAGAATTTTGAACAAGGAATGCTAAGTCCCTTTGTGCTTCTGATTTCCTAAGCCTTGTCTCATTTAGAAAATAGTCTATGCCACCATTCTTCCTACCAAAGTACCTCCTACTTCCTACCTTCCACTTTGTATTCCATCTGCCACTTCTTTGCCCGATACTAATTTCCTTCAGCTCCTCACTAAAACTGCATTTCTCGGATGTTCTGATACATTATTCCTGTCTTCCTTTGTGAAGCCAGAAGCAAAGTGCGAATTTAGTTCCTCAGCCATTTCTTTGTTCCCCGTTGTGAATTCTCCCATTTCCACTGTAAGGGGCCTGTATTTGTTTTTTTATAAAATCTTTTTCTCTTTGCATATCTTGACAAAGGCCAAGACAGTAGTCCGATTATTGAAAGACTTGACAGAGTCGCTGGATATCACTTTCAGGATTGCAGGATAACATGTACATTCGCTCCAGCTGCCTTAAGTTGCCGTTGAACTTCACTGAAGCCGCGACTTCCGGTGGCGGCCAAGAAGTGAGTGGTCACACCTTTAGTGGCTCCCACTCGAGGTGGATTTTTTTCAGTCCTTCCCCACCTGAATGGTTCAGTATTTGAAGGCAAAAAGTGTACGAGTGCCTAGGGAAGGTAATATTCCTCTGGTTAGGCTGGTGTGTGGATCAGCGGATGAGAAGTGCTACGAGAAAGAGAGCAGCTGAATCGGGAAAGTTTTTGTGGTGTGGTGAAGATGGCAGAGGGCAAGGGGGTAGTGCTGCCCACCCAGTGGTCAATGGAGCAGCTGGTGCAGTTTTTGAGTCACGGATTCCAGCAGCAGAGGATGGAGAATTTGGCCACGGTGGTGGGTGGAGCTGCTCAGGGCGGTAATGAGTGGAGCAGAGGCAGGAGGCTCAGGGCCTGCCGATCCAGGTGAGTTGGTGGGGGGAGCATGAGAAGCAGCTGCCTTGCTGGAGACAGAGTTTGGGATGGTGTTGAGCAGCCGGAAGAGGCTGAGAGAAATTGGAGGACCTTGAGAAGCGCCCCAGGAGGCAGAACTTTTGGATTGTCAGGATGCCCTTGGGCATTGAGGCAAATTTGTGGCAAACATGCTGTAGAGGTTGATGGGGGAAGGGGCGTTCGACTGGCCCCTCTTGTGGGTGGGGCGCACAGGCTACTGAAGAGGAGGCCGCAGGTGGGAGGAACCATCGAGGGTGAAGGTGGTGAAGCTGCATCAATTTTTGAACAAGGAAAAAATTTTGATGTGGTCGAGACAGACCAGGAATTGCTCCTGGGAATGGAGTGCGCTGTTGCTCTATCAGGACCTGGGTGCGAAGCTGGCAAAGCGGAGGGCCAGGTACAACCAGATAAAGACGGCCCTCTTTAAGAGGAGGATGAAGTTCGGTGTTTCACCCTGCCTGCTTCTGGATGACAAAACAACAGCAGGAATTTTACTTGACTTACCAGAGGAGGCGATAGATTGTGGGACCATGGACGGGGAGGAGTGTGAGGACGTTGAACATTGGAGAGGAGCATTGTGTTCATTGTAGGGCACATGGTGTGGATTTGACGGAGGAGCGGTGATGGCGAGTGTGCCTTTTGTTTGTCTTTGTTGGTGGTTGGGAGGATTGGGGGGAGGGGTGGACTGGCGGGGTGAGGGGAAGTCAGAGGCCTTTGTGCGAGGGCCACCATTTCCTTTATTCAGTGGGGGGGGAGGGTTGCTGACATGGGTGTGGTTGGTGTGGAGCAGATGAGAAGGGAGAGGTGGGGGCGGGACTGGAGGGGTGTGTGACGTGGGCCAAGGGCCGGCTTAAAAAATTATATGGCTTATGCAGGCCCTCCTTCGGGATTAGCATAATCGGCAAACTCCTTCTAGAACTCTGCCGGGTAACCGTCTGGCCCTGGGACCTTCCCCAACTTCATCCCTTTTATGCTTTCCATTGCCCCTCTCAGCCGTAGTGGTTGCTCCAGCTTCTGCCTCCTTTCCTCATCCAACCGTGGAAATTTGGGAATTCCAGTTCATTCAAAAACCGGCCCATATCCCCACTCGGCTCGGCCCTGTATAACTTCTCATAATACTCCCAGAATGCCTCGTTAATCTTCCCCGGCTCCGATACTACCTCTCCCTTCCCTATCTGCACCCTCAGAATTTCCCTGATGAAGCCTCTGCCTCTGCCTCTGATTGGCTGGCATGGGCTCACCTTCTCTCCAGTGGAAGCTCCAGGAGAGTGCAGCGAGATTCTGTTTGGTCTTCAAACGCCTGTCAGGTCCCCCCAAAACCCCAATCTAAATGACTATGGTTACAACTATTTAATAATCTAATTTCAAAGACCAATGACTACCATCATTTCGACGGAAGTTCTACAAGTTTCCACTGATTCTGCACCATTTAGGTCTGGAGATAAGTAAACTACAATTTAGTTTCCACTTGTACCGTACGTGGTAGTTTGACACGAGGTCCACCTAGTTCCTCAAAAGATTAGCATTTTGAGTATTGCGTTCCTGAATTTGTGCAGAACAGTACTGAGATTTTGGTAACACTGCTAATTTTATTGAAGACCGCTGTTCTAACTGCTCTCTACGGACCATTTTTATTTATACTTGAACTCTTACTTTTTGGCAATTTTTCAAATGGTTCTTAGTGAGCTACAGTTATTCTGTAGCCAGCATGAAGTCACATTGTGCGAGACTGCCTCCAAGAATAGTCTCTAGCCACCTGCCAAAATTTAGCTCACTTAATTTCATGACCTTAGACAAGCGTTGGTGAGATGAAAAAACTTTTACATCCATGCAGAAATATGCTCTCATTAAATTGCATTTGTTAGAACAAGTGTAAATCTTCTGAAAAGCCTGATTGGGCAATATACACTGGCCATGCCAGGCGGCATGGTAGCACAGTGGCTAGCACTGTTGCCTCACACCGCCTGAGACCTGCATTCGATTGTCGGCTTGGATCACTGTCTGTAGAAGTCTGCGCGGTCTCCCTGTGTCTGCGTGAATTTCCTTCGGGTGCTCCGGTTTTCTCCCACAGTCCAAAGATGTTCAGGTTAGGCGGATTGGCCATGATAAATTGCCCTTGTGTTCAAAAAAGATTAGATGGGGCTACTGGGTTACGGGGATAGGGTGGAGGTGTAGGCTTAAGTAGGGTGCTCTTTCCAAGAGCTGGTGCAGACTCGATGGGCTGAATGGCCTCCTTTTGCACTGTAACTTCTATATTCCAACTGCTCCATCTGGGGCTTCCCAACTACGATGACTCTTCCTCTTCCTCGTCCGCCATCTTCACAATTGCTACTGCGCCACAGGTCTCCGCCAGGTCCTTAACCTTTTTTTGCCGGTTCTGGTAATCACAGACGTGCCATTCGAGGGGGGATCTTCTCCAGCACGCCTTCAGCTACACTTTCCTGATGAAACTACCCCACTTTCGGGTAAAAAGAGATCAAACCAACGCCTTTTGAGCTGGAGCTGCCCTGTTTTTCGTTTTTGTTTATGGAGGGTTGGGATTAGGGGGCAGGGGGTCGGGGGTTGTTGTGGGTTTGGGGGAGGTAGATGTAGGTGGATGAAATTTTCAATGGTGTTGATTATATTGTTATTATCTGAAAAGAAATGTCTTTTAATAAGGTAGAGGAGAACTTCCGGGTGCGGCTATGACTAGCTAAGTCGCACACTTGGAAGCTCCTGCGACAAAGGTGTTTTCGGGCCAACTGGAGGGCCCCAAAGGTGCAGTAAAGACGAATCCCGGTGGGGGAAGGTCCCCTGAGGAGAACTAGACCGATTTTATGGTCGGTACCCGGAGTGGAGCGGCAAGAAAAACGGCAGCAGCTCCCCAAAAAAAGCGGGGGAAGAAAATCAAAATGGCGGCCGGCGCGCACCGGAGGAATGGAAGAAATGGGCGGAGGAGCAGCAGGCCGCTCTCCTCCGTTTTTTCACGGAGCTGAAAGTGGAGCTCTTAGAGTCCATGAACGCGACGACCACCAGGTTGGTGGGAGCCCAGGCGACCCAAGAGGCGTCGATCAGAGAGCTGCAGCAGGAGATGACCGCGAGGGAGGAGGAGGCCACAGTCATCGGGGCAAAGGTGGAGGTGCACGAGGCACTCCACATGAAGTGGCAGAGCCGCTTCGAGGAGCTGGACACTTGGATGAGGAGGAAAAATTTGAGGATCCTGGGCCTGGAAGAAGGCCTGGAGGGGTCGGATCTCCCGAGATATGTGGCGGAGATGTTGAGCTCCCTGATGGGGGAAGGGGCCGGTCCGGCGCCCCTGGAACTGGAAGAGGCATACCGGGTCATGGCCAGGAGGCCTAGGGCAAACGAGCCCCCGAGGGCGGTGCTGGTGCGGTTCCAGCGGCTAAGTGATCGAGAGAAAGTCCTGAGGTGGGCAAAAAGGGAGAAAAGCAGCAAGTGGCAGAACTCGACGGTAAGGGTGTACCAGGACTTGAGTGCGGAGGTGGCAAAGCGGCGGGCCCGGTTCAACCGGACAAAGGCGGTGCTACACGCGAAAAAGATCAAATTTGGAATGCTGCAGCCGGCGCGCTTGTGGGTCACCTACAAGGACCAACATCATTATTTCGAGTCCCCAGAGGAGGCCTGGACCTTTGTACAAGAGGAAAAGTTGGACACGAACTAAAACCTGGGAGCACCGGCGGTCGTAGCCGCCTGGGGACTCTTGATTGAGCAAGTGGCCCTTTTCTTTTTCAGGCCAGGTTGGAACTGGGTAACAGTTTCGTGGATTGTTTGGGGTGTTTTTTTCTCGAACGTTTGACTTTTCTGAATATCTTGAAGGTTTCGAGTTGTTGGGTGTTTCTGTATATTTGAACTGTTGAAATCTCTATTGTGGGTCGTTGGCTTCTTATGGGGTGTTTCTTCCCGTTTCCAATTTCCCTTAGTTATTTACCCCTTTTACCCTTTTCCTCTGGGTGCTTGTTTTTTGTTCTTTCTTTCTTTTCTGGTTATGGTTATCTGTGGTTATTTATACTGTTTGATGGAGGGTGATGGTTGAGCACACTGTTAGTTGATAGCTAGTTAATTATTTTGTTATTTAAGTATGTAGTTAAGTATTTATGTATTTATTTGCCATTGGGTATTTATATCGTTAAGTTGGGGAGACGGGACGGGGGGGGAGTGGGCTGATTATGCGGGTCTTTCTCTGGGGTTTTAAGGGGATCTTTCACGGGCGCAGATGGGGTGAACCGGGAGGAGTCGGAATGTGGCAGGAGCAGCCGGGTCAGCGGAGACCAGCTGACTCTCGGGAGTACGATGTTGGGTACATCGCGGCTAGGAGGGGTCCTAGCCGGGGGGGGGGGGGGGTTAGGGGGGGACACCGGGTTGCTGCTGGAAAGACCAGGGACGGGAAGGGGAGGGCCGGGGGGGGGGGGGGGGGGGGGGTTAGGGGGGGGACACCGGGTTGCTGCTGGAAAGACCAGGGGCGAGAAGGGGAGAGCCCGGGGGGGGGGGGGGGGGGGGGGGGCATCGCTATGGGAAGCGGGTCAGAAAAGGAGGGATGACCCGGGGTGAGCAAGGGACAAGACATGGCTAATCGACAGGGAGTAGGGACGGGTCGCTCAGCGATCCGATTGATCACGTGGAACGTAAGGGGGCTGAATGGACCGGTTAAAAGATCAAGGGTCTTCTCACACCTGAAGGGACTGAAGGCTGATGTAGCAATGCTGCAGGAGACTCATTTGAGGGTAGCAGATCAGGTCCGCCTGAGAAGGGGGTGGGTGGGACAGGTGTTCCACTCAGGCTTGGATATCAAGAACCGGGGGGTGGCGATTTTGGTGGGAAAGAGGGTGTCGTTTGTGGCGGCAGAGGAGGTGGCAGATAAGGAGGGCAGGTATGTGATGGTGAGGGGTAGGTTGCAGGGAGAGAATGTGGTGCTGGTAAATGTGTATGCCCCGAACTGGGACGACGCGGGTTTTATGAGGCGCCTGCTGGGCCTCATCCCGGGACTGGAGGCAGGGGGCCTGATCATGGGAGGGGACTTCAATACGGTGTTAGACCCTGGGCTGGATAGATCGAGTTCCAGGACGAATAGGAGGCCGGCAGCGGCAGAGGTGTTAAGGGGGTTCATGGAGCAGATGGGAGGGGTAGACCCATGGAGATTTGGTAGGCCTAGGGCGAGGGAGTATTCTTTTTTCTCCCACGTCCACAGAGTGTACTCTAGGATAGATTTTTTTCGTATTAAACAGGGGGCTGATACCGAGAGTGCAGGACACGGAGTACTCGGCCATTGCGATATCGGACCATGCACCACATTCGGTGGACGTGGAAATGGGGGAGGCGCGGGATCAACGCCCGTTGTGGCGCCTGGATGTAGGGCTGTTGGCGGACGAAGAGGTGTGCAGAAGGGTGAGAACGGGCATTGAGAACTATCTGGGTACGAATGACACAGGTGATGTGCAGGTGGGGACGGTCTGGGAGGCCTTGAAAGCAGTGATTAGAGGAGAGCTGATCTCCATAAGGGCACACAGAGAGAGGAAGGAGAGGCAGGAAAGGGAGAGGCTGGTGGGGGAGCTCCTAGAAGTAGATAGGAAATATGCGGCGGCACCAGAGGAGGGGCTATTAAGGGAGCGGCGTAGCTTGCAGGCCAGGTTCGACCTACTGACCACTAGGAAGGCGGAAACGCAGTGGAGAAGGGCGCAGGGTGCGGCGTATGAGTACGGGGAAAAGGCGAGCAGGATGCTGGCACACCAGCTTCGTAAGCGAGATGCAGCCAGAGAGATTGGGGGAGTGAGAGAGAGGGGTGGGGACGTAGTGCAGAAGGGGCAAGAGGTGAATAGGGTCTTTAGGGACTTCTATAGGGAATTGTATAGGTCTGAACCGCCGAAGAGGAGAGGGGGAATGAAGAACTTTCTCGACAAATTGAGGTTCCCAAAGGTACAGGAGGAGCTGGTAGAAGGGTTGGGGGCGCCGCTAGAGCTGCAGGAGCTAATTAAAGGGATAGGCCAGTTGCAGGCGGGGAAGGCGCCGGGGCCGGATGGGTTCCCGGTGGAGTTTTACAGGAAATTTGTGGACTTGGTGGGTCCAGTGCTGGTGAGAGCCTTTAATGAGGCGCGCGAGGGGGGGGTTCTGCCCCCAACAATGTCGCAGGCCCTGATCTCCTTGATTTTGAAGCGGGACAAGGACCCGGTCCAGTGCGGGTCCTACAGGCCCATCTCCCTCCTAAATGTTGACGCCAAGCTGTTAGCAAAGGTCCTGGCAACCAGGATAGAGGACTGTGTGCCAGGGGTAATCCATGAAGACCAGACGGGGTTCGTGAAGGGACGCCAACTTAACACAAATGTCCGGAGATTGTTAAACGTGATCATGATGCCAGCAGTGGAGGGGGAGGCGGAGATAGTGGTAGCGCTGGACGCGGAGAAGGCATTTGACAGGGTGGAGTGGGAATACTTGTGGGAGACGTTGGAAAGGTTTGGGTTTGGGGAGGGATTTATCAAGTGGGTAAAACTGCTCTATTCAGCTCCGATGGCGAGTGTGGTAACAAACGGGAGGAGGTCAGAATATTTTGGGCTCCATCGAGGTACTAGGCAGGGATGTCCCCTATCCCCCTTACTCTTTGCATTAGCGATTGAGCCGTTGGCGATGGCACTGAGGGGTTCAGGGGGGTGGAGAGGACTGACAAGGGGAGGGGAGGAACATCGGGTCTCGCTCTATGCGGATGATTTGTTGTTGTATGTGGCAGACCCGGAGGGGGGAATGCCGGAGGTAATGGGGATACTAGCGGAGTTCGGGGACTTTTCGGGGTATAAATTAAATCTGGGGAAAAGTGAGGTCTTTGTAATACACCCGGGAGACCAGGGGGAGGGAATTGGGAGGCTCCCCTTCAAAAGAGCAGTTGAAAGTTTTAGGTACTTGGGGGTGCAGGTGGCAAAGAACTGGGGGACCCTCCACAAGTTGAACTTTTCTAGACTGGTGGAACAGATGGAGGAGGAGTTTAAGAGGTGGGACATGGTGCCGCTGTCGCTAGCAGGGAGGGTGCAGTCAGTTAAAATGACGGTCCTCCCGAGGTTCTTGTTTTTGTTCTAGTGTCTGCCCATCTTCCTCCCCAGGGCCTTTTTCAAGAAGGTAACGAGTAGTATTATGGGGTATGTGTGGGCACATGGCACCCCTAGAGTTAGAAGGGTCTTTTTGGAGCGGAGTAGGGATAGTGGAGGGCTGGCGTTACCCAACCTTTCAGGATATTACTGGGCGGCAAATACATCGATGGTACGAAAGTGGATGATGGAAGGGGAGGGGGCAGCCTGGAAGCGCATGGAGAGGGCGTCCTGCGGCAACATAAGCTTAGGGGCACTGGTAACGGCACCATGGCCGCTCCCTCCCACGAGGTATACCACGAGCCCGGTGGTGGCGGCCACCCTCAAGATCTGGGGGCAGTGGAGGCGACACAGGGGGGAAGTGGGAGGTCTGATAGGGGCACCATTAAGAGGGAACCACAGATTTGCACCGGGAAATACAGGAGGGGGATTCCAGAGCTGGCAGAGGGCGGGTATTAGACAACTGAGGGACTTGTTTATAGAGGGGAGGTTTGCGAGCTTGGGAGAGCTGGAGGAGAAATTTGGGCTCCCCCGGGGAACACGTTCAGGTACCTCCAAGTGAAGGCATTTGCCAGACGACAGGTAGAGGGGTTCCCCGCGCTTCCCGACAGGGGGGCGAGTGATAGGGTGCTATCAGGGGTCTGGGTCGGGGAGGGGAAGATCTCGGACATCTATAAGATTATGCAGGAGGTGGAGGAGGTACCAGTAGAGGAGTTGAAAGACAAGTGGGAGGTAGAGCTGGGGGAACAGATAGAGGACGGGACATGGGCAGACGCCCTGGAGAGGGTCAACTCGTCGTCGTCATGTGCGAGACTAAGTCTCATTCAATTTAAGGTACTGCATAGAGCCCACATGACGGGGACAAGGATGAGTCGGTTTTTCGGGGGTGAAGACAGGTGTATTAGATGTTCGGGAAGCCCTGCGAATCATGCACATATGTTTTGGGCATGTCCGGCACTGGAGGAGTTCTGGAAGGGGGTGGCAGGGACGGTGTCGAGAGTGGTGGGGTCCAGGGTCAAGCCAGGATGGGGACTTGCGATCTTCGGGGTTGGGGTGGAGCCGGGGGTACAGGAGGCGAGGGAGGCTGGAATATTAGCCTTTGCGTCCTTGGTGGCTCGGAGGAGGATCTTGATTCAGTGGAGGGACGAAAGGCCTCCAAGTGTTAACACCTGGTTAAACGACATGGCAAACTTCATCCAATTGGAAAGGATCAAATTCGCCCTGAGAGGGTCGGTGCAGGGGTTTCTCAGGCGATGGCAACCCTTCCTGGACCTCTTAGATCAGAGATAGAAACTGAGGTCGTGACAGCAGCAACCCGGGAGGGGAGGAGGGGGGGGGGGAGGGAGGGGGGAGGGGGGACAACAACGAAGGAAGTACGGTAGAGGTGGTGGCACGGGCAAGGCCTGCCCGAGGACACTGCCAGAAATGATAAGTTGGTCTGACTGTCGGTTCGCCGGCGGGGGGGGGGGATGGGGGGGACGCGCGAGTAGGGGGTGGGGGGGACTTTTTGTTAAGTAGGGGGGTTTGACTTTGTTTTGATATAATTTAAATTTAAATGTAGGGGGGGTTAAAATGTTTGTATTTTGAAAAATTTCTTCAATAAAAATTATTTAAAAAAAAAAATAAGGTAGAGGAGAAGGTAGGAGTGCAGGTTAATGATGAGGACTTTTGAACTAGTTAGGGGGGGGTGGGGAGTGGGGGAGGGGAGGAGCTCAGGAGAGGGTAGTAAAATTTCCAGAACATGTAATAGAACAAAAGAGTATGGAAAACGAAAGGAATCTATCTTCAGGCACAGCAGATAAGGGGACACTATGAGGAGGGAGGGTGATCAGTGCAGGATTGAGGATGTTGTACCTAAATGCACGCATTATGCAAAACAAGGTAAATGAGCTTGTAGCACACATTGCTGGGTACAATGTTATGGGCATCACAGTGACGTGGCTGCAAGGCTTTCAAGGCTGGGGTATAAATACCCAAGGATGTGTGTCCTATCCAAAGGACAGGCAGAAGTGCAGAGGGGGAGGGGTTCCCTTGTAAAACATGTTTTAATAAAAAGTTTCATTATAACAAAGTAAAACCACTGCACATAACATACAACTCCAAACGTAATCACCCTCCCACTGCAACCCCCTCAAATGAGAACAAAACAACCAAAGCGCCCCCCCCCCCCCCCATTACTGACTGTGACTAATTTCTTGAAATGGGAAATTACTGGCTGCTATCTCAAGTAGAACCCTCCTACCGATCACCTCATTGTGTACTTGACCGTCTCGAAGTATAAAAACTCCTTGGGTCACTCAACCGGCCGAGGCAGTGGCGGAGCAGGAGACCTCCACCCACGCAGAGCTCTCCTTTAGGTTAGGTGGGGCTAAGTAGGGTGCTCTTACAAAGGGCCGGTGCAGACTCAATGGGCCGAATGGCCTCCTCCTGCACTGTAATGTCTATGATCGCCTCCGGGTTATCAACGAGGTGAAGGCAAAGGACATCCACCTCCCCCTCTGCACGTCTGCCTGTCCTTTGGATAGGACACACATCCTTGGGTATCATCCACCTTCGCATCATCAGCGAGTCAGCGACCCTAAAAATGTCCTAGCTCAATCCCAAGACCCCTGACATGGTGCTGCAGAAGGAGATCCTGAAGCTAACAAGTTTAAGACTTGATCGGAACATGTGCGTATGATGCGCCAGCCCCCTAGACCATTGCTTACACCTGTCCTCCACCTCCAATAAGAACCCACTCATCCACGCTCTTATCAAGTGTGTCTGATGCACCAATTTGAACTGAATCAAACTGAGCCTAGCATGTGAGGAGGAGGTGGAGTTGACAAATCCCAAAACCTCTCCAGTCCCTCACTTCCCCTACCACCTGAACAACTAGTCCAAACCCACTGGCACGAAAAGGATTCCTGCAGATTGGGACTAACATCAACATGGAGCCCAGCTTAAAATGTTGCCTGAACTGCCTCCAGATCTTCGGAGTGGCCAACACTACTGGACTCGAAGTAAATTTTGCGGGGGAAAAATGAAAGCGGAGCAGTAGTCCCAATTTCTCAAACTAGTACCTCTTCCAAGTGCTTGCCTCCATCTACCCCCATATGGAATCTGGATCCTTAATCCACCACCTGTACTTTTTCAGTGTTCGCAGCCCAACTAAAGAGAGCAGATCAGGTGGTGCCAGGCTTCTGACTGCCTCTCCCTCTGCAGAAACGTTGTATGAATCCGTGGGGTCTTGCCCGCCCAAAAAAAGGAAGATATCATTTGTTAACCTTCAAGAAGAAAGACTTGAAGAAAACTGGGAGACACAAACAAAAATACAAACCTCAGGTGGGCATTCATTTTTACTGTGTGACCTCTGCCCCTGGGGCAGCATGGTAGCAGAGTGGATAGCATTGTGGCTTCACAGCCCCAGGGTTCCAGGTTCGAATACCCGATGGGTCATTGTCTGTGTGGAGTTTTCACGTTCTCCCTGTGTCTGCGTGGGTTTCCTCCGGGTGCTCCGGTTTCCTCCCACAGTCCAAAGACGTGCAGGTTTGGTGGTTTGGCCATGCTAAATTGCCCTTTGTATCCAAAACGTTTAGGTGGGGTTATTGGATTATGGAGATGGGGTGGAAGTGAGAGCTTAAGTGGGTCGGTTCAGACTCGATGGGCCGAATGGCCTCCTTCTGCACTGTATGTTCTATGTACAGAGGGAGGTTATCCCCCTTCAAGTCAGACTTCACCCCATTCACCAGATTAGCAAAACCCTATTCGCTAGCAAAATTTAATTTATGGAGCGAGGCACAATCGTGGGCCACCCAGATTCCCGGATAACGAAAGCTGGACTTGGCCAAGCAAAAAGGCAGCCTCCCTAGATCGGCACCCCTCCCTGGGGAAGTCACCGGACAGTATTCACTTTTGTCCAGGTTCAATTTATATCCTGAGAAGGAGCCTAAACTCCACAGTAGCTTCATTATCTCCTCCACATTGGAGAGTGGTTCTGTTATGTACAGAAACAAATCATCTGCATACAAGGATACCCTATGCTTCCTCCCTTCCATCCCATGGATGGCATCAACACTATGGACAGAGGTTCGATTGCCATGACAAACAAAAGTGAGCTCAATGGGCAACCCTGCCTTGTACTCCTTTTCAATTGGAAGTAGCCCGAGCTCAGGGCATTTGTATGAACATTTGCTGTGGGGGCCTTGTACAGGAGATGGATCCAAGATGTAAACCTAGGTGCAAAACTGAACCTCCTAAGAATCTGGCACACCCACAGGTACCCCTACCAAAAGCTCTTCAGTATCCATTGAAATAATCATTTCTGGTTCAGGGACCTGAGAAGGTGACAGGACGATATTAAGTAGTCGACATATGCTGGCCGAAAGCTGCCGGCGCTTAACAAAACCATTCTGTCCCTCTGAAATCACTTCTGGAAGGCAGGGCTCCATACGCATTGCCAGCACCTTTGCCAACGGTTTAGCACCGGCATTCAGCGATGGGATGGTATGACCCGCGTTCTTTCGGATCCTGATTCTTCAAAATCAAGGAGATTGATGCCTGCGTCAGTGTGACCGACAATACCTTCGGGACCTAGAATAGTTAAACATGTCCAGCAACAATGGGACCTGTTGACCTATAAAAAGGTTCCCCGTGGTAGGCTCATTCAGAGTCGGGGGCATGGAGTGCAGGGAAATTAGGCTGTTTGGATACAGAATTGGCTGGCCGAAAGAAGACAGCGGGTGGTTATGGCTGGAAAGTATTCCGCCTGGGAGTCGGTGACCAATGATGTCCCGCAAGGATCTGTTCTGGGACCTCTGCTCTTTGTGGTTTTAATAAATGACTTGGGTGAGGAAGTGGAAGGGTGGGTTAGTAAGTTTGCCGATGACATGAAGGATGGTGGAGTTGTCGATAGTGTTGAGGGTTGTTGCAGGTTACAACAGGACATTGACAGGATGCAGAGCTGGGCTGAGAAGTGGCAGATGGAGTTCAACCTTGATAAATGTGAAGTGATTCATTTAGGAAGGTTGAATTTGAATGCTGAACAGAGGGTTAAAGGCAGGATTCTTGAAGTGTGGAGGAACAGAGGGATCTTGGGGTCCATGCACATGGATCCCTCAAAGTTGCCACCCAGGTTGATGGGGTTGTTAAGAAGGCGTATGGTGTGTTAGCTTTCATTAACAGGGGGATGGAGTTTAAGAGCCGTGATGTTTTGCTGCATCTTTATAAAACCCTAGTTAGACCACATTTGGAATATTGTGTCCAGTTCTGGTCGCCTCATTATAGGAAGGATGTGGATGCTTTGGAAAGCGTGCAGAGGAGATTTACCACGATGTTGCCTGGACTGGAGGGCATGTCTTATGAAGAAAGGTTGAAGGAGTTGGGGCTTTTCTCACTGGAGCAAAGAAGGAAGAGAGATGACTTGATAGAGGTGTACAAGGTGATGAGAGGCATGGATAGAGTGGATAGCCAGTGACTTTTCCCCAGGGCGGAAATGGCTGTCAGGAGGGGACATAATGTTTTTTTTTATAAATTTAGAGTACCCAATTCATTTTTTCCAATTAAGGGGCAATTTAGCGTGTTCAATCCACCTAGCCTGCACATCTTTGGGTTGTGGGGGTGAAACCCACGCAAACACGGGGAGAATGTGCAAACTCCACACGGACAGAGGGGACATAATGTTAAGGTGTTTGGAGGAAGGTATAGGGGAGATGTCAGAGGTTGGTTCTTTACCAGAGTGGTGGGTGCGTGGAATGCACTGCCAGCGGAGGTGGTGGAGTCAGTCTGAGGGATATTTAAGCGATTCTTGGGCAGGCACATGGACAGCAATAAATTGAAGGGATGTAGGTTAGGTTGATCTTAGATTAGGATAAGTAGTCAGTGGTGCCGAAGGGCCTGTACTGTGCTGTACTGAACTCTGTAATTCAATAGGGAATCTGTCCGGGCCCAGAGCTTTACACAACTGCATTGAATCCATACATTTCATGATATCCAGGTTCAACCGGGACTCCAAATTCCTCTCTCCTCTCCCGTTCCACCACTAGAATGGACAACCCCTCCAAAATTTGCATCATGGGTAACCTGTCCCGTGGGGGCTTCGGTAAAAGGCCTGAAAAGCAGCATTGATCTTCGCTGGAGCAGACACTAACCTGCCACTCGAGTCCCTCACCTGCAATGTCTGGCAGATAGCTTGCTGACTCAGCTGGTGCACTGAAAAGCAACTGGCCTGTTCCCCATATAAATTCCTCCCCTCGCGTGTTGCAGCAGGGGCACCGCCTTGCCCGTCGAGACAAGCTCAAATTGCATCTGCAACTTCCTGTTTGCCAACAAAAGGCAAGCGAGTACACCAACCTCTGCCTCCACCTTTCCAGTCTTCTCTTTTTGTGCCTTGAAGGATATTATCTCCCCCTAATCACCGCCTTCAGGGTTTCCATGAAGCTTTGACCACCAGCAATGGTGGTCACGCCACTATCTTGACGTGGAATGCAAGATAGTCTCGCTCCTATCGAACTCCATGTACTCCTCAATGGTGGAGGAAACGTTCTCACAATGCTTTGACCACCAGCAATGCCGTATCCAATCTTGGAGGGGGGGGCTGAGCCCTGAGCGCCCCCCCCCCCCCCACACACACCATATGTTCCATTAAACCTAATGATGCCTTTGCCACTCCCGATGGTATCAACAAAATAGGGTTTGACCTATCCACCCAAAGCCCCCCCCCCCCCCCAAAAGAAACTGCCAAACAGAATCAACTGGTGCAATTCCAAATCGGGAATAGAAGCCAGTAACTTGTTGATTAAAAGCTGTATCGTTGCAATTCAGTGTTGGGACCGTGACTATTCACGATATACATTAACATTCTGGAAGACGGAACTGAGGGCATTGTTGTGAAGTTTGAAGATAATACAAAGTATGTGCAGGGACAGTAACGTTGAGGAAGCGGGAAGGCTACTGAAGAACTTGGACAAGCTAGGAGAGTATGCAAACAAGTGGCAAATTGAATACAATGTGGAAAAGTGTGAGGTTATGCATTTTGATTGATTGGAAGAATAGAGGCACAGACTATTTTCTAAATGGGAAACGACTGGGGAGCTAATCTGATTCCCAGCTTCATAGAATTAACAGTGCAGAAGGAGGCCATTCGGCCCATCGAGTCTGCACCGGCCCTTGGAAAGAGCACCCTACTTAAGCCCACGCTTCCACCCTATTCCTGTAACCCGGCATAACTCTTTTTGACACTAAGGGCGATTTAGCATGGCCAATCCACCTAACCTGCACATCTTTGGACTGTGGGAAGAAACCGGAACACCGGAAGAAACCCACGCAGACAGTCACCCGTGGCTGGAATTGAACCTGGGAGCCTGGCGCTGAGATAGCAGTGCTAACCACTGTGTCGCCATGCAGCTTGGCCCGAGGAAAGTTCCCCAGGGCCAGGAAGGCATTGATCACTGTCTAGAGTTGGATTGCTCCCATTTTCCACTCCCCTGCAGACAAATCTGCTATCACAGGGCTTGGAAAGCTCAACACTTTTTTTTAAATTCTATTGCGAAGTCATGCATGCTAATTATGTAGCAGAAATAAAGGATGTAACCAAGGGACTTATAAGGTCGAGGAACATTCGGCAATTGACCTGAGCAAAGTATTGAAGAAAATGCTGCAGTCTGTTACAAGGAAGTCTTGACGATCCACTTTTCCTGATCATTACTATGATTTTCGAAGTCAACCTGGTTTTATGAAAGGGAAATGGTGTTTGACAAATTTACTACAATTATTTGAGTGGCTAATGAGTTGGATGACGAAATGGAAAACAGTAGATGTATAATACTTTGATTCTCACAAGGTATTATACATTACAAGCGACTCTTGGATTTTCACATGGACAGCAGTAAATTGAAGGGCTGTAGGTTAGGTTGAGCTTAGATTCGGATAAGTGGTCAGCACAACATCGTGGGCCGAAGGGCCTGTACTGTTCTAGTACTATGTATTCATTGAGATGCCACACAAAAGGTTAATGGACAAATGATGGACTTGTAGAGTTGGGGTAACATTAACTTGGATTGGTTAATGGGTAGGAAGAGAGATTACAGCTAGGAGGCATTTTCAAGTTGACAGGCTGTAGCTATTAGGATCAGTACCATGGCTTCAGCAAAAAGAGACCAAGAGTAATGTATCTAAGTTTGTTGACAATACAATGTTAGTTGGGACTATAAACTGTGAGGAGGACACAGAAACTGCAAAGAGGTACAGACAGGTTTATTGAGTGGGCAACAAGATGGCAGATAAAGAACCATGTGGGGAAGTGAGGCTATTCTCTCAATAATAGAAAAGCAGAATATTTTTGGAACTGCAAATTTTGTAGATGTTGATGTTAAGAGAGAATGTGTTTATACAAGGAGCTCAAAGTTAGCATGCAAGTACAGCAGACAATTAGGAAGGCACAGGGTGCATTTACTTTTATTGCAAGGCGATTGGAATACCTATATAAAATTGTGAAGTCTTGCACTGTTGCACAGGGCTTTGGTGAGGCCACATCTGAAGTACTCTGCATAGATTTTGTGCACGGTTTACTTTCATTGGAAGTGATACAACAAAGATTAATTTCACTTTGCTTCTGTGGATGAGAGGGTTACCCTGTTTACTGAGTAAATTGGGCCATACGTTTTGAAGTTTAGAAGAATGAGAGGTGGTCTCATTGAAACATGCAAGGTTCTGAAAGGGCTTGACAGGGCAGTTATTCAAGTTGTTTTCCCTTGGCTCCATCGTCTAAGGCAGTGGTTCTCAACCGGGGTCCACATGGACCCTGGGGGTCCATGTAACATTACTGGGGGTCCACACAAAAAAATACCGAATTGGGGGTCCAGTGATATTTTAGTGGTCCATAGAGCAATTCTACTTCAGAACAATTGTTATTACTGAGAATCAAGTAGAAGAAAAAAATGTTTGTTTTCATGATGAATATTCACCTTTCTCTCTCTCGCACTGACAACGGTCAAAGAGAGATTATAATCTATCTAATTTACCTTGAGGTAAATACCCACGGTTGACCTGACGCTTATGCCACGTTTCTCCTTGACAAGTTTAAAGAATGATTTAACACAGTAATCACTAGAAACTGTGTATATTTGATATGAATTGGTTATTTTTAGAGTAATTGAATTCAATTTAGTCAGTAAAAAGTTTTTTTCATTACTTTTCATACTGTATTAGAATAAATTTGGCAACGTACGAAAATACCGCTAATCCGTTTCTAACCCTCATGGTAAGGTAGATGGACTTTAGGATTAGTTTACCACGCATATAAGAAGCTTTTTTTTCTGTGGAATGGCTATGGGGGGTCCACAAAAAAAAATTAAGAGGAAAAGGGGTCCATGGGTTAAAAAAGGTTGAGAACTCCTGGTCTAGGGCATTGGCTCCTTTGAGGACTGTTGATCATTTTGGACTTGAGGCAAGAAATGTGGCTTACTCCCAGATGGGGGCAGAAATGTGCAAGAGATATAAAAATGCTTGGATAGAAACCTAGAAAAGAATAAGAACAGGGATCAGCCATTTTGCCCGTTGAGCCTGTTTGCCATTCTGTATGATCATAGCTCTATCTCGATGCCATACTCTTGTGATCTCCTCATATCCTTGATGCTATTAGAGTCAAAACTTTATCCATTTCCTTCTTAAATATATTCAGTGACATGGCCTCCACAAACAGGAGATACCTGGGCAATTTTTTCACGTTTTTAGGATGACCCCAATATTGTAGCTTCACTGGAACAGCTTGTTTAGAGGTGTAGCTAGTCCTGGAACACTGCCACCAGGATGTTGTCCAGTGTGTTTAGTCACTTCTTGATATCATGTGGTGAAGACTGGCTTCTGCAATTGTAGAGTTCTCTAGAAAAAGCCAAGATGGATTATTCCTTGGTACTTTGGCTCAAGATGGTTGCAAACACTTCAACCTTGTCTTTTGCACTTGCATGCTGGGCGCCTCCATCACTGAAGATGGGGTTTGTTTCAGGGGCTGACTCTCCTATTAGTTTAATTGTCCACCGCCATTCACGACTGGGTGTGGCAGGATATACAGAGCATTGATTTGATCTGTTGGTTGTGGCGTCATTTAGTGCCGTCTACAGAATTCTGCGTACCATGCACGTAATCCTGTTGTCTCGTCACTCCTCTGGTACCTGACTTTCGGGTGTACTTGGTGCTGCTTCTGATATGCTGTTCCATTCCTCATTGAACAAGTGTTTGTTCCCAGCTTGATGACAATGGTAATGGTGAAATGCTACCCATGAGATTACAAATTGTGGCGGAATGCAATTATTTGCTGCTGATGTCCCACAGCACCATTTGAGGCAGGCAGCGGGATGATGGAGAAAGAAGCTGAGGACAAGTTGCATTTTCACCAATGCAAATTGCAGCTTGCAGCCGTCAATGACTCCTATCCCTTGCATTCCATCTGCCGTCTCCTTCCTGCCAGGTACAGTTTCATCCTCTTTCCTGCACCCAGCCAGATGAAAACAACAAGTCATAGACGTGTGAAGACAAGTAGAGGGCACACAGAAAAGAGGCCAAGAGAAATAGTAACATGAAGATGTGATGACCCAACCTGAAGTGTGTCTTATTGTACTATTATTTTTAAAGTTAATTTCTAATATCAGTGTTCTGAGTGAAATTATTAACTTGAAAATGTATGCTGCATGCCTGCACTGGTAAATAAACAACTAAACCAAGACTGAATTTGTTTAGACCAATCCAATTGATGGGTGGGAGGTGGTGCTTTTGCCCATTTAGTCAGGTCCCCATTGTTGTTTCAGAAGTGAGGAGAATTTGGTTCGAACTCCATGCTGACCTAACTTCCTTTGTTTAATCAATAACAGTAAAAATGTATCAGCTTCCTGTAACCAAGTTGGAAACCATCAGGAAATCCAGAAAGAAGGTGAAGAGGATCCTGTCTGATATTGGTCTGGAATACTGTAAAGAACTATTGGAGGTAAGTAGCAAAGTGTACCTGTAGGAACTAACAAAGAAAGATCTAACAATGTTTCATACAGCAAATAATTTTGTATTGATTAGCTGAATTGTGCAAAACAAATACAATTCTCTTTTTTTCCATAAATTGTCCTGTGGTGAATTTTTAAAACAATTTTATTCAGAAAAGTTTTTCATTATAACACAGTAAAACAAAAGCACCCCGTCACCGTTTCATTATTTGCAGCCCAGTAATAAAATAACAATTAGGCAGCCGCAGCTGCCCCTCTCTCTGTAGAAACGTCCTATGAATCCGTGGGGTCTTGCCTGCCCAAATAAATGAGGGTACCATTTTATTGACACTACAAAAGAAAGGCTGGAAGACGCTGAGATAAAACCAAAACCCTCAGGAGGACATTCATTTTCACAGTCTGCACCCAGCCCGCCAAGGTCAGACGGAGGATTCCCACCTATTCAAGTTGGCCTTTTCCCCATTCATCAGACTAGCAAAGTTGAGTTTGTGGAGCAAGTCCCAATTGTGGGTGACCCTGATTCCCAGATAACTGAAGCTAGTCCTGGCCAGGTGAAACGGCAACTTCCCCCAGATCGCTCCCCTCCTTTGGAGACTCACCAGAAAATATTCACTGTCCCCAGATTCAGCTTGAGAAGGAACTAAAACTCCTAAATAGCTTCATTATTTCCTCTATATTGGAGAGTGCGTCTATGATATACAGAATCAGATCATTCGCGTATAAAGATATTCTATGCTCCCTCCTCCCCGCTCTATTCCCCCTCCTCCCAGTGGATGACTTCAACGCAATGGTCAAAGGCTTGATTGCCATGGCAAACAAAAGAGGAGACAATGGACAACCCTCTCTCATACCCCTGCTCAATTGGAAGTAACCCAAACTCTGGGAATTTGTCCCACAATCTTGGTGGGGACGCTGTACAGAAACCGAATCCATGACATAAATTTTGGCCCAAAGCGAACCTTTCAAGGATTTCAAATAGGTACCCCCACAACCCCATCAAATGCTTTTTCAGCGTCCATTGAAATAATCACCTTGGTCTCGGGCACCGAAGAGGGGGAAAGAACGGCATTTAACAATCTCCATATGTTGGCCGATAACTGCCGGTTCTTAACAAAAAGCAGTCTGCTCCTCTGAAATCACCCCTGGACAGCAGGGCTCCAAGAGCATTGCCTACATCTTAGCATCAGCATTCAACAATGAAATGGGATGTTACGACCCACACTCTTGTAGTATTCTTATCCTTCTTCAAGATCAGGAAATGGATGCTTGCGCCAACGTGGTCGGCAGCATCCCCCGAGACAAGGAATCATTGAACATGTCCAGCAGCAGTGGGATCAACTGACCCGCAAACTTTTTATAGAATTCAATATGCAACCCATCTGGACACAGAGCTTTACCCGACTGCATTAATCCGATACACTTCATAACCTCCTCCGGTCCCATCATCACCTCCAACTCCTCTGTCTGTCTCTCTGGGTGTCTGTCTGTCTCTCTGGGTGTCTGTCTGTCTCTCTGGGTGTCTGTCTGTCTCTCTGGGTGTCTGTCTGTCTCTCTGGGTGTCTGTCTGTCTCTCTGGGTGTCTGTCTGTCTCTCTGGGTGTCTGTCTGTCTCTCTGGGTGTCTGTCTGTCTCTCTGGGTGTCTGTCTGTCTGTCTGGGTGTCTGTCTGTCTGTCTGGGTGTCTGTCTGTCTGTCTGGGTGTCTGTCTGTCTGTCTGGGTGTCTGTCTGTCTGGGTGTCTGTCTGTCTGTCTGGGTGTCTGTCTGTCTCTCTTTGTGGATAATGTCAAAGAGTTACCAAACAAGGAGTGCAACAAATAAGGGACTAGGGAGGTTATGCTGCAATTGTATAAGGTGTTAGTGAGGCCACACCTGGAGTATTGTGTTCAGTTTTGGTCTCCTTACCTGAGAAAAGACGTACTGGCGCTGGAGGGTGTGCAGAGGAGATTCACTAGGTTAATCCCAGAGCTGAAGGGGTTGGATTACGTGGAGAGGTTGAGTAGACTGGGACTGTACTCAGAATTTAGAAGGATGAGGGGTGTTCTTATAGAAACATATAAAATTATGAAGGGAATTTAGAATTTAGAACAGTACAGCACAGAACAGGCCCTTCGGCCCTCGATGTTGTGCCGAGCAATGATCACCCTACTCAAACTCACGTATCCACCCTATACCCGTAACCCAACAACTCCCCCTTAACCTTACTTATTAGAACACTACGGGCAATTTAGCATGGCCAATCCACCTAACCCGCACATCTTTGGACTGTGGGAGGAAACCAGAGCACCCGGAGGAAACCCACGCACACACGGGGAGGACGTGCAGACTCCGCACAGACAGTGACCCAGCCGGGAACCGAACCTGGGACCCTGGAGCTGTGAAGCATTGATGCTAACCACTATGCTACCGTGCTGCCGTACGAATAGATAGGATAGATGCGGGCAGGTTGTTTCCACTGGCGGGTGAAAGCAGAACTAGGGGGCATAGCCTCAAAATAAGGGGAAGTAGATTTAGGACTGAGTTTAGGAGGAACTTCTTCACCCAAAGGGTTGTGAATCTATGGAATTCCTTGCCCAGTGAAGCAGTTGAGGCTCCTTCATTAAATGTTTTTAAGGTAAAGATATAGTTTTTTGAAGAATAAAGGGATTAAGGGTTATGGTGTTCAGGCCGGAAAGTGGAGCTGAGTCCACAAAAGATCAGCCATGATCTCATTGAATGGCGGAGCAGGCTCGAGGGGCCAGATGGCCTTCTCCTGCT
This sequence comes from Scyliorhinus canicula, assembly GCF_902713615.1. Classification (NCBI taxonomy): domain Eukaryota; kingdom Metazoa; phylum Chordata; class Chondrichthyes; order Carcharhiniformes; family Scyliorhinidae; genus Scyliorhinus; species Scyliorhinus canicula. The sequence continues at coordinate 47,904,785 of NC_052150.1, forward strand.
CCTAGCTCTTATGTTCTTATGTTAAGGCGCAACATTTGGACCAAGAGGACTCGCGTGGCACAGCAGGACAAAAGATGGCAGAAGGACCTGTATCGCAGTTGCCCAATACAGCAGTTGGTGGCATTCCTGGGGGCTGATTTGAAGCAGCAAAGGAAGGCAGCCTTTGAGTATCTGGCCAAGGTGGTAGAGCCGATTCGGGCTACCCTGGAGAAAGTGGAGCAGATGCTGGAGGTGCAGAATGCGTCGATCCAGAAGGTGGAGGAGGCGGTGGCTGACCATGAGGACCGCCTTGTTGGAGGCTGAAATGCCGATGATGGCGGAGAGTCAGAACAAGTTGAGGGAGAATTGTTCGAGAAGGAAGGATCATGCGTCTGCCTGAAGAGATCGAGGTGAATGCCGGCCACAAAGCGGGCCATAAAGTATGTGGCCAAGATGTTTGAGCAGTTGGTGAGGGAGGGGGTCTTTGACCGTCCTCCTAAAGTAGATCTGGCACACGTGTTGCTGTGGGAGAGCTGCTGAGAGCGGTCATTGTGAGGCTGCATCGGTACTTGGATAAGGAGAAGATTCTGAAGTTGGCGAAGGAGTGCACCTGGGAAGGCCATACAGTTCATATCTGCTGATGCTTGGGAGAGGAACTCTCCAAGAAGTGGCCTTGGTTTAACAGGGTCAGAGCGGCCCTCCTAAAGGAACAAGGTGAAGTTTGGGGTGCTGTACCCAGCTCATCTGGGGATGGGAGATTATTTCGACATGTCGAAGGATTCGAGCAGCTTTTTAAGGTGCCACAGATTGGGGGACTTTTGAGGCTGTAGTTTGGTTGGGTTCATCTGTGGAACGGCCTGAGGTGTTAGGCTCTGGGAGGGAAGAGAATTGAATGTTTTCACGTGGGGTTGTATGGTTAGGTTTTGTTTTTGCGGCTGGTTTGATAGGCCGAGCGCAGAGGTATTTACGTTTCTTCTCTCCTGTTCATCGCGCGTATTACTGGATCGGGTTTTTTGTCATGGACAAGCCATTGTTGGGATGGAGTACTTGCCGATCGGGGTGTTGGACCATGCGCCGCATCTCGTGTACCTGTGTATGGTTAAGGGGAGGTGTCGGCGGCCACAGCAGAGGCTGGATTTGGGGTTGTTGGCCAATAAGGAGTTTTCTGAGATGATAGGGATGGTCATACGTGCGTATGAGGAGGTCTCAACTGCTGTTTTGTGGGAAGTGCGTAAGGCGGTAATTGGGGGGGGGGGGGATTTGATTTGGGCGCATAAGGATTAGGAATGGTAGAACGGTTGGAGAGACAGAGATTGATGGAGGCCATTTTGAGATTGATCAGAGGTATTGATCCACGGGATAGCCATATTAATACTGTGGCTACCATAGCAGGATGAAGGAATCCTACAGCAAGTAACTCGCCTCTTGACCCCTAAAGCCTGTCCACCATCTACAAGGCACAAGTCAGGAGTACAGTGGCATACTCTCCACTTGCCTGGATGAATGCAGCTCCAACAACGCTAAACTCGACACCATCTAGGACAAAGCGCCCTGCTTCTTTGCTACCCCTTTCAGAAACATTCAATCCCTCCACCACTGAAAAGTGGCAGCCTTGTGTACCATTTATAAGATGCACTGCTGGAGCTCGCCAAGTTTCCTTAGGCTGCACCTTTCAAACCCAGGCCACTACCATCTAGAAGGACAAAAGCATCAGATACCTGGGAACCCCACCACTGAGAGGTTCTCCTCCAAGTCACTCACCACCCCGACTTGGAAATATATCGCCGTTCCTTCACTGTCGCTGGGTCAAAATCTTGGAAGTCCTTAACACTGTGGGTGTAATTACATCTCGGGGACTGCAACGGTTCAAGAAGGCAATGCCCACCAATTTCTGAAGGGCAACTAGGGATGGGCGATAAATGCTGGCCTAACTGCCGATGCCCACATCCCGTAAATGCCCTTGGGAGGGTCAGGAAACCGAAGTGATAGTGTTGATGGACGCGGAGAAGGCAGTTGACCGGGTTGAGTAGGAATTTTTGTTTGAGTGATGGAAGGTTTGGATTTGGGTAGGGATTTGTGGATTGGATGCGGTTGTTATATAGGGCCCCTATGGCAAGTGTTTGCACAAACTATGTTAGATCGGGGTATTTCCGTTTGTACCGGGGAACGAGGCTGTCTTGCTTTTTGCGTTGGCGATCGAGCCTTTGCCAATGGTGCTTGGGGCTTCAGGGGGTTATGGGGTACAGGGGGGGGGCATCAGGTCTCCCTGTATGTGGGTGCCTGAAGTTGAAGGAGTTCTGGATGTCATTTGAGGGAGACTATGTCAGGGGTTCTGGGGGTGAGGGCGGTTCTGAGCCCGTGGGTGGCGATATTTGGGGTGTTAGACGATCCGGGAGTGCAGGTGGAGAGGGAGGCCGATGTGTTGACCATTGCCCCCCTGATAGTCCAGAGGCGGATCTAGTAGGATGGCGGGATCTGGAGGTGTCTAAAACGGGACGGGATGGGTGAGTGACTTGATGGAATTCCTTCATTTGAAGAAAATTAAATTTGCCTTGAGGGGATTAGAGGAGGGGTTATTTTTGAGATGGAGGCGATGCATCACCTTTAAGGAATGTTAAACATCAGCAAGGGGTGCTGCGTGGGTTGGGGTTGATTTACTGTACTGAGTATTTTTTTGTATATTTTGATTTAAATGGGTGCTTTGTGAATAAAAATATTTTTAAATCTGAGGTAGTTAGATTTTTGTTAAGCAAAAATATTCAGGGCTATGGGCCAAAGGCAGATATATGGGTCGCGATTCTCTGGCCTTGTTATGCTCTCACTCAAGCCAAATGAGACCGGTGAGTACCGGGAGAGGCAGAAAACGAGAACTGCGCCAGGCACCAAACAGTTTGTGATGCAACCGGCCCGCTTCTGTAGGTGAAATCTGGATCTCGCCGTAGCGTGGTGAGAAACCAATTATCACCACCCTATTTCCATATAATTGATGAAAGCCACCCCATATCCATCGGCCTCCCCAGCAAGTGGTCACGCTGCTGCCAATTAGTACTCCCTTTTTTAAAACGTTGAAGTTAAAACTCACCACTATTCTTAGAATTCCCCCATACCAAAAAAAGGTCGATATTCTAAATGGTGAACAGGGATTCTCACTCCCTGACTCCGATGTAGGCTTCTGTGGGTGCTATTCAGGTCAAACTATCTTTTCAAGTTATCCCCCGGTATAACCCATACCTTCACCGAAGAATTTTACCTACTTACCCCTTAATAGCGTCGATGTCCTGGGTCCTGCGTTATTAAGGAAGTGAAGTAAGCTAATAACCACTTTTTCAGGTTAAGTTATTTTTATTATTATATTTTTTCTTTTAAAAGCTGCAAACACTTTCTTTACAGAAAGGAAAAAAGATCTTGCTTCTGGCTGCTGCTGGTTGGTTGTACAGACCTTCAGGCCCACCTTGTCAATCAATCTTCTTAAAATCTGGTCTTCTGGAGTTGTATTCACTGGTGAACTCGGTTGCTGTGTCCTGTCCTTCCCATGCACCGAGCTGTGAGAGCTGGCTCTGGCTCTGTTTAAATTCTAGTCTTCCTTAGATGTATAACTGTTTAAACTCGGCTGCTTGCCTTGTCTTTCCCATGACCGAGCTCTCTCTCTCTCTCTCTCTCTCTCTCTCTCTCTCTCTGTCTCTGAGTTCTCCTCCCCTTCTCTCCTGTTGCTGTTGCTCCCTGGGTTTATATTCTCTTTCTAATAATTAAGTTTTTAGAGCCTTATTGTAAATTAACTTATTTCCCTTTGATTGTTAAAAATATCTTTGATGTAAACATTCTAATACAACTAATTATTCATTTTGGGCATATCGTCTCCTCTCAGATCTGATTAAACAATGCTTTGGTTTCGATAGGTGTTACTTTTATTTCTGTGATTTCGAATCGTTTAATTTTCCAATTGTCCCCAGCTCATAACTTTGCCTTTGATTTTGACTTAAATTATGTCTCCCCTAGACAGGTCGTCTCCAATTTTCTTTTAATTGACTTGATGTTCATAGAATTTTACACTTTAGAATTGACACCAAATTCGACTGAGCATCATCGATCCTTTCCAGCTGTTTAGAACATAGAACAGTACAGCACAGAACAGGCCCTTCGGCCCTCGATGTTGTGCCGAGCCATGATCACCCTACTCAAACCCACGTATCCACCCTATACCCGTAACCCAACAACCCCCCCCCCCCCCCCTAACCTTACTTTTTAGGACACTACGGGCAATTTAGCATGGCCAATCCACCTAGCCCGCACATCTTTGGACTGTGGGAGGAAACCGGAGCACCCGGAGGAAACCCACGCACACACGGGGAGGACGTGCAGACTCCGCACAGACAGTGACCCAGCCGGGAATCGAACCTGGGACCCTGGAGCTGTGAAGCATTTATGCTAACCACCATGCTACCGTGCTGCCCCTTTACTAAGAGAGTTTATTTCAATTAAGGTGTGAAACTTTGCTTTTAGCTGTATGCTAAAATTTAACTTGGTTATGACTTGAAAGACTTGCCTGTTTTAAACATTCGTTACTTAATGCAATTGAAACTCTCATCCATGCTTTTCCAGATGCTTCCTGAGATAGTTACATTCCATGAAGGTGTGAGCCATTGTTTTAGCTTACCACATGAAACCTGTGTGTTTGCTAAACCTGCTTGTGAGCAAGAATCTGCATTTTACAACCCTGCTCTTTGCAGCTGCTATTAACCTTTTGTGGGATCTTTCCCTGTACCCTCTCAAACCAGATTTTGCCAGACTTCCATGTTTCAAATGACACATTTTTCTGTATTTTCAAGAACAACGTGAATCTTTTTATAAATGTGAATCTGGCAGATGGGTTTCTGCTGGCAGCCAAGGATGTGAGTAGCCATCTTTGCTCACAGGCAAAGAACCCGGGGGCGATGGACTAGCCACCCTAGTGTTTGATGGGGGAACTCCAGCTGGGGTGGGGGGCCCACCACAGGGGAGGGTGTACCTGTTCTGGGGGAAACCCTTGACCTTGCCCGTCTGCTCCACCAACCACCCATAACCCCTACCGACTGCCAAGGCCTCTGACGTACGGCTGGAGATGATTGCGAATAGGGAATTGACAACTGTGATTAAGTGAACAGTTCACACAACCCAAGCGGATCCTGTGGGTGGGCAGGCCATGCAGCAGGAGTCATTGCTTAGCATCCCAATCACAGCTTGATGCCTGGACACTGTGCTTGAACATTTCCGGGAGGCAACACCAACAGCCAACATCCAAACACCTAGGTGAGGTGACACAGCTCCAGGGACATGTTCAAGGGTGGGTGAGTGCCGGGGATGGGGGGCTGGTGGAAGGAGAGAGAGAGAAAATGCCTGGCAGATGAACCAAGGGTTCAGAGATTGGCCCACATCACGGAGTGACCGAGGCATCATACTAGTTGTGCACAAAGGTGTTTATTGTGTTTTACAATATCTTGCCCTCCCACCCCCCCCGGTGCCCTCAGTGGTCCTCGGTGCTTGGCCGTCCAAGCCCAACCACTATGTCTTGGTGTGTCCCCAGGGTGCACATCTGAGGTGCTTACCTCATCCCAAGGCCTTCAGTATCCCTGGCAGGCATTTCTGGGGGCTCTTGCTGGAGGGCCCCGGCTCTCTTGGCAGCACGTGCAGCCCTGATCCGTGTGCTGGCTGGGTGACGGGGCCTCGTCAGAGCAGTGCAGGGGGAGCTGATGGCCACCGTCGTCACTCCATGGCACGGTTCTGGGTTGGCACCTGCCGCCCCCTCCTCCCGCTCTGTGCACATGGGGCCCTGGGGACAGAGGGCCAGCTGGTTTGAGCCCTGGCTGCCCCAGCATCATCTGGCTCTGCCAGTCCTGGTTGCTCCCTGATGTCCACACCATCGTGTCGCCGCCCTCAGCTATGCTCCTCTGTGACGGGGGCAAGCTCCCCAGCGTCTCAGCCATGTCCATCTGAGAGCGGGATATGTCCTGCAGAACTTCATCAAGGTGACTGGGTAACATTCCCCAGCGAGGCAGACATTGTCGATACCCTAAGCCATGGCCATCACCATCTGCATGACGCCTTGGGACACCTTCACTAAGGGTGCCGATAAGGGAGAGTTAAGAAGAGCGAGGAGAGGACACGAAAAGTCATTGGCGGATAGGATCAAGGAAAACCCTAAGGCTTTCTATAGGTATATCAGGAACAAAAGAATGACTAGAGTAAGATTAGGGCCAATCAAGGATAGTAGTGGAAAGTTGTGTGTGGAATCAGAGGAGATAGGGGAAGCGTTAAATGGATATTTTTCGTCAGTGTTTACACTGGAGAAAGACAATGTTGTCGAGGAGAACACTCGGGTTCAGTCGACCAGGCTAGATGGAATTGAGGTTCAAAAGGAGGGGGTGTTATCAATTTTGGAAAATGTCAAAATAGATAAGTCCCCTGGGCCAGATGGGATTTATCCTAGGATTCTCTGGGAAGCCTGGGAGGAGATTGCAGAGCCTTTGTCCTTGATCTTTATGTCGTCTTTGTCGGAATAGTGCCGGAAGACTGGAGGATAGCAAATGTTGTCCCCTTGTTCAAGAAGGGGAGTAGAGACACCCTGGTAATTATAGACCTGTGAGCCTTACTTCGGTTGTGGGTAAAATGTTGGAAAAGGTTATAAGAGATAGGGTTTATAATCATCTTGAAAACAACAAGTTGATTAGCGATAGTCAACACGGTTTTGTGAAGGGTAGGTCATGCCTCACAAACCTTATTGAGTTTTTTGAGAAGGTGACCAAACAGGTGGATCTGGGTAAAGCTGTTGATGTGGTGTATATGGATTTCAGTAAGGCGTTTGATAAGGTTCCCCACGGTAGGCTATTGCAGAAAATAAGGAAGTATGGAATTGAAGGTGATTTAGCGGTTTGGATCAGTAATTGGCTAGCTGAAAGAAGACAGAGGGTGGTGGTTGATGGCAAATGTTCATCCTGGAGTTCAGTTACTAGTGGTGTACCGCAAGGATCTGTTTTGGGGCCACTGCTGTTTGTCATTTTTATAAATGATCTGGAAGAGGGTGTAGAAGGATGGGTTAGTAATTTTGCAGATGACACGAAGGTCGGTGGAGTTGTGGATAGTGCTGAAGGATGTTATAGGATACAGAGGGACATAGATAAGCTGCAGAGCTGGGCTGAGAGGTGGCAGATGGAGTTTAATGCGGAAAAGTGTGAGGTGGTTCACTTTGGAAGGAGTAACAGGAATGCAGAGTACTGGGCTAATGGCAAGATTCTTGGTAGTGTAGATGAACAGAGAGATCTCGCCATCCAGGTACATAAATCCTTGAAAGTTGCCACCCAGGTTAATAGGGCTGTTAAGAAGTCATGTGGTGTGCTAGCCTTTATAAGCAGGGGGATTGAGTTTCGGAACCACAAGGTCATGCTGCAGCTGTACATAACTCTGGTGCGGCCGCACCTGGAGTACTGCGTGCAGTTCTGATCACCACATTATAGGAAGGATGTGGAAGCTTTGGAAAGGGTTCAGAGGAGATTTACTAGGATGTTGCCTGGTATGGAGGGAAGGTCTTACGAGGAAAGGCTCAGGGACTTGAGGTTGTTTTCGTTAGAGAGGAGAAGGCTGAGAGGTGACTTGATAGAGACATATAAGATAGTCAGAGGGTTAGATAGGGTGGACAGTGAGAGTCTTTTTCCTCGGATGGTGATGACCAACACGAGGGGGACATAGCTTTAAATTGAGGGGTGATAGATATAGGACAGATGTCAGAGGCAGTTTCTTTACTCGGAGAGTAGTAGGGGTGTGGAACGCCCTGCCTGCAACAGTAGTAGACTCGCCAACTTTAAGGGCATTTAAGTGGTAACTGGTAGACATATGGATGAAAATGGAATAGTGTAGGTCAGATAGGCTTCAGGAGGTTTCACAGGTCGGCGCAACATCGAGGGCCGAAGGGCCCGTACTGCGCTGTAGTGTTCTATGTTCTATGTTCTATCATGCATCAGGCTCTCTACTGCGGTCGCCACCCATCAGAGTTGGCCTCGGTGCCACGCATTACCGGTGACATCTGCGCCCATAGCCCCTGGGACTCCTTTAAGTGGCTATGGATCTGCTGGAGTGACGTTGTCATCTCCTTTGAATGTCCCAGCTGCACTCTATTGTCTCCCATCAGCTCCGGGATGACCTCTTCCAGAGGCTCAACATCCGGTCCTGGGATCCAGCAGACCTCTGACTACTGTCAGAGCAGTGTGGTGCTCACCAGGTTGTGTCGCAGAAGCCTGACCACTAACATTTCCCACTGAGGTGCACGTTGTCTGTGCTGGTCGAGGGTGGGGATGACAGCTGTGACGCGGCTATTACGGTGTCATCCTCGGTGCTCTCCTCCAAGGTGTCCTCGTGGAGAGACTGAAGAGGATGCCACCTAGGATGGGCTGACGCTGTCGGCTGGTGGATCCTGTGGGAGAATGCACATGTGGTCAGTGGCTGGGAGGGTCTAGAATCCCTGTATGCAAGTCTGGGTGTGTCTTGGAAAGTAATCCTAGGTGCTTCTTGTTTGTGCGCGTTACGTGATTGTCCACGAGGTGGATACATATTGTGATCACTGCCTACTTCACTGTCATTTCTTGACTCGATCCGTTGTTTATGATAGCATGTTGCTATCCAATGTCCTACCTTACTGCATAAAAGACGTTGTGACATTTTCTTGCGTGATTTTAATGGAGCAAGGGTACATGTTTGCCCTGACTCATCTGGTGAAACCGTAGTTATTGCTGATATTCCTGCAGGCGCTGGAGCAGCGGGTAACACAGGTTGAATTTGAGCAACGGGTAACATCGGCTGTATTTGAGCAGCTGCAGTGTTATAGATTGCCTGGTTATGCATCTGAATGGTTATCTATCTGAATGCATCTGTCAACTATGTCGCGATATGTACCAGCTGTGACCCAAGTTTGTAAAATCAAATTCAAGGCATTAGAAACTTCAGGTTTAATACCGGCTATAAAAGTCATTTTAATTGGACCTAAAGTGCTTGTGTCCCAAGTGTCCGTTTCATTTTCAAGTGTCATTCCTGAGTATTCTATCCAAACATGTAAAAATCTTTCTTCAAAATCCTGAATATCTTCAGTATATATTTGAATGCAAGATGTGATTTTCGACCAATCGTTTCTCGGATGGCGAAATTTTAATAGCCAATTCTTGACTGCCAGCCAACCAGCTTCTAAATTTTGCAAATCATCTCCAAGGGCAACTTCTACCTCTGTTCCAAGAATTGCGCTGGCACGTGTGCTACCATAATAGTCAGAATTTGTACTCCATCAAATGGGTGGAGATGGTAAATGGATTTCAATCTGTGAACTTGATTCCATGTGGTCATACCACCCCTTTTTGGGTGTTGAAGATCTTTAGACCATCTGTCAATTTTTTCAGGGTCTGCTACATCATGAACCCAATGGTGGTCAAATATGATTTTAGTGATAACCGTACCACCTTCATCTACTTCTTTGCTTCCAACTTTAACCCATTTGCATTTTAAAGGGGCTAAACGAATCAATTTAGTATTTTGCATTCTAGGAAACGTGTTTCATCACTATCTTCATCTGATTCAACTGGCAAATGAAATTTAGATTTTGATTTAGTCCTGACACTTGATCTCGGCTGTGGAATTGGAGCTGATTGTGCAACTGGGGCTGCTTGTTCAATTGGAGCTGTTTGTGCAACTGTTTGAGAAACAGGAATTATTTGTGAAATTGAATTTGGAGGTGAAACTGGATTTGGAACTGTTGCTTAGAGTACTTGCATCAGAACTAACATTCACATTTGTGCTTCGGTTTAAATTATAAGCTGCAAGACCATCTGTCAGGATTTTGCAGTGTCTTTTAAAATTGTTCATTTCACCTTCCAAAATACATCTTTCTTCGATTAACTTGCAATTTTCAATTTCGACTCGCTCAGTTTTTGTCTGTAACTGTTGGTTTTTTGACTCTGTTTCAATAACTTTACGTTGCAATTCTCCAATTTGAAAAGATTGTTGCTGAACTTTAAAGGTTTCGTTTTCCAGCAATGTTTTAATCTGATCATAATGCTCAAGTTTAGATTTTGCATCTCGTAATTCCTCAACAACTGCGGCTAGTTGATCTTTAGTGCACTTATTTTTAACAGTTACTACTTGCTGTCTGCGAAGCTGTGCCATTATTGCAAGAGACCATTTTGCACGTTCTTCACTGTGCAAGCGTGTGATTTATTTCCCCCCCAATGCTCTCTCGATATTATCGAGGGACCACTGTCCTCTGGGGATATCATATTTTGATTCTTGAAATTTTGCATAGTTCAAATTGTCTAGGAATCAAAGATCCAAAATCACCCAATATATCGTCAATAGAGACATCCGGTACAGCGCTACCTCCCTTGGAAGTTGTGGGAAGTAGTTCGCTGCCGGTTAAAGGTTCTGAATCTATTTTAGGATTTCTTTCTGCCATATATTCAACCTTGCACCCAATTTTTTGGTCGGCAACTATGTGTAATCTGTGTATACTACCGTGACTATTTTTTCAGCCCTGTTCTATTTTGGTTTCAATGACCAGCACCTGATTGAATTAACACAGTCTATTAAAATGTCCTTTCTAGCGGTCGAAGCACTGCTTGATGCGGCTTTAAGACTTTTAATGGGTGAAAAAGATGTTTCTTGCCCCAGTCGAGCCATTTTTCTTTGGATCTTCCGTCCTTCTGGGCTTCCATTAGCCGTACGATCGTTCGTCTTCCGAAGTATTCTCCCCGATCGTTTCCGACTTGTTCCGAAGGTTTCCGAACACCTCCGATTTCGTCCAATGTCATCCGATTTTGTCTGATTTGTCTCAGAGCTCCTCCCCCTTTTGCCGAACTACACCAGTTGTAGAAATCTACCATGCGGATTTAGTGGCACTTGTGAACACTAAAACTCAGTAGAAATTTAACACTTCCCGGGTGCAAATAAGAATTGTTTATTGTCTTCTATTTGATCACAATTGAGAATCACTTAAATCTTATTCTCTAATAAGTCTAGCATGCAAAAGGACTCAGAGAAGTAATTTGTATACAATTTAACTTTCAAATGATACAGAAATGATTTTCTTGCTTATGGCAAACAGCTTGCGTTTACTTCAAGAGTTAGAGTGGAAAAGTGAAAATATGAAAAATAGAGACAGCGAGTAAGTTAGATCAAAGTATAGAATGATCCAGGAAAAAGATGGCCGTACGGTCTATCACGGTTATACTAAATCATATCAGTCTTTAGCCATCTATCTACACCCCTATGTAATCCTAATTGGTTTGGGTTAAAATCAAATGAGTTGGATTTGACGGTTAGCTGTCAGTCTTGAATGTGCAACATTAGTTTTCATTGTTTTGTGTCTACATTCTTGTGTATGTTAAGGAATGCGATATTCTGCTGTTATCGCAACCAGCTTGAACTGGCCTTTTGCTGACTTAGCTGTTATAACAATAGAGCCTTCATGTTACTTGTGTTGTTGCTATGGAGCCTGCCCTGTCCTTGGATACTGTCTTGAAAAATGTATTCATGTTTGTTTTAATCTCTACTGCTTTTGCATGTATCAGGTTCTTTTGTGTTTCTGTTGTTTTTATGTTGTACTGTCTTGCTAGAATAATGGAACTTAGTAAAGTGAATTATGCTGTGTTATGCAGTTTTGTAAGCTGTATGTTTTGAGATGACCTGAGGTTGAGTGTGTTGAAATCCTTAATTTATAATGGGTAAAACTGGGGCTTAATATTTATCCTAAATAGCTATCCTTTACCTATCAGGTGTATTAGGAAATAATCGACTTCTACAGAGGGGTGGGTCAGTCAGTAAGGGAATCACTCCCGTTTTGATCTGGGTGGAGCCTGGTGGTTCCTCACCTCCTGCGGTGTCGGCCACCCCCCGCGTTGGTGATCGCCCTGTCCTCAGCCACCCTAGTCACCTCCAGGGCACGGTCCTCGAAGGTGGTGAGGATTCTGATGTCTAGCACACCACCACCAGTCTGGACCCTCTCCCATTCTTGCCCATCTGCTGCCTTGTATTATACTTGTTGGGCATTACTTTTATGTACCCCATCAAACTACTTAAATTTCTCCCCAAAATCACCCAACAAGTCGCCACATAGCCGCCACTGGAAGTCCTTTGTCCTATGGTGAATTTTAAACCCTTTTGCGCTCTTGTTTATTCTGGACCACATTCATGAATAGGGCAGCACAGTGGTTAGCACTGTTGCTTCACAGCTCCAGGGTCCCAGGTTCGATTCCGGCTTGGGTCACTGTCTGTGCGGAGTCTGCACGTTCTCCCCGTGTGTGCGTGGGTTTCCTCCCACAGTCCAAAGATGTGCAGGTTAGGTGGATTGGCCATGCTAAATTGCCCCTTAGTGTCCAAAAAGGTTAGGAGGGATTATTGGGTTACGGGGATAGGGTGGAAGTGAGGGATTAAGTGGGTCAGTGCAGACTCGATGGGCCGAATGGCTGCCTCCTGCACTGTAAATTCTATGATTAAAGGGTAGATGACTCTAAAGATCTGTGACACCAGTCAATTGAGGATGATTGATTATGATTTCAGGTTGCACTCCGTTTTACCTATACCTCCTCTTTTCTTCTTTTTTTCTATCCAACTCGCACTTTGGATATTGTGGTTCTGTGTCAAAATGCCCAGCTGGGTAGTGGTCTGTGTTTCTGGAAGGGAATGTCCAGCTGGGTGGTGGTCTGTTTCTGGAAGGGAATTGCAAGTAGAAATGTCAATAATGCGGGGATTAGTTAGATATTTGAGTGTCCACCAGTTTATCACTACCTCAATATAAAAGAATTTGTGAAATCTGACCGGGGTTACCCTTGTGGCAGGTTGGGGTAAGTGGTGATGGTGGGTCAATATTGTTGAAGAGGACACTGGTGCAAATGCAACACAAACTACTTGGGACTGCAACTGAAATGGAGAAATCATTTTTTTGGTCTAGCTGTTCTAACTGGTCTGAATGTCAGAGAAGTGACCTTTCTTTTTTTTTTGGACGCTCCACAATTTGGCCTTGACATACATGTAAATGTTTGTCTTGGCTTCCTTTTTTGTCTTTGATGTGTGAAGTGTACATAAGAATACTCAAATGCTAATATTGACTTCTCACAGTTAAGTATATTGTCTAGGCTTCCTAATCCGGCAAAATGCCAATTCCAGGTACTTCAGGGAAAAGTGTGAAGCTGAGAAGTAGGGTGGCATTTCCATTCTTTTTTTACTCTGCTGAATATGCCCATTTCCTGAAGTCCCTGGTAAGTGCCTGCGTTCTGGTCCAGATTGTCACGTAATGTAGTTCTGCAGAACGGTTTGGATGTATGCATTGTTTGTTAACTTGTGATTGCTTACTATGAACTATCAATATAACTAGGCCTCTCCTGATGCATGCTGTAAATTGAAAAAGACCCATCTTGCATAAAGTTCAGAACCTTTTTTTGAACACTAACTGCGGAAACTTGTTTTGTGTTTCTTTGTAAGTGCCAATGTGCCGCAGCTAAAAATGTTCATATAATTGCAGGCATTTAAAAGTCATAATCCAGGGGATTACTACATTAGGAACACATGCTGGAATGACGTTTCCTTATGGCAGCCAAGTAAAAAGGCAAAGGTAATCAAAGTATTTGTTTGAGATTTAATTTGTGAACTTAAATGCAAGAATACATTATCTTAATATACTTTTCTCAATAGCGGATATAACTTACAATATGCTTTTGAGGTTTGGAAGAAGTTCAGTAAGCCCCAAGTTTATTTTCATGGTATGTCATAATGAACAAACTTTATAGTAAATGTACAGAGTATGGTGACTTGATATCATTTGATACTTGCAGCTTAAACCTCTGATGCCCACTTTTGAAAATCCTGTTGGGCAGCAAGTGTACCTTTTGAAAGGTGGAACAAAAAGGCACTGCTCAAGAATGTTTCTTTATATCTACAATTTGGATAGAGAAGTGCAAAGTGCACATCTTAATAAGGAAATAGTGACACTAAAGGTCTTTCACTGATTGGTTTTTGACTGAAAATTGATGGAACCAATGAATTGTGGATGGGTGGGGAAGTAGGGGGATTCAAATCAGGTCTCCTCTTGTAAAGGTTCCTATTTTGGGTTATCACTTCATGGGTGCCAGTCAGCTCTTGTCAAATGCCCATTATTTATTTGTGAGCCTTGATGGTCACTGGATAGTCAATGACCAAACTCTGTCCTGATCTGACTCTTTCAAATTGCTCCTTTACAGCTATTTGCTAGGTAGCAATCAGCAGTGATGGGGTGAGAGTCCAGGCTTCACCCCAGCCCCTTCCAAGCCTGTTGTTAGGATCCAATAACAGCACATCTGGGATTGCCTGATTCTTATTGAAGGAGTGCTACATTGTCCAGGGCCTTTTGGAGGAGTCATAAATTGCTTTTGGACTGTCCTGAGTTGTGAAAGGTGCTATGTTAATGTAACTCTCACTTCTGGTCCATTTTAAAAATGTATTTCATTTTCATTTGCAGGCCTACCGAGTAAAACCATATTGCTGCAGCCTGTGTGATTTTTCAACCAAGTTTATTTCTGCTTACAAGAGTCACATGCGATGTTCCCATGAGGATGAAATGGATGTGGAACTGATGGTTAGCTGTCCTCATTGTGCATTTATCTCTCATCCCAAGAGAATGAAGAAACATGTTAAAATGTTCCATTCTGATTCTCGGAAAGCACACAGTGTTGCTATCCAGGCGAGTGCAGATCAAATAAGACAGATCCAACCCAAAATGTTCCAGGGCAAAATATCAAACCTAGTCCAGCCTTTTTATTTTTGCAGAGTGTGCTCCTACAAAGATGTATCATTGTATGCCATAAAGAAACATGTTTTTCTCTCACACTTTGGCAATTTAGTAAATACTTACATTGGTCAGATAGAGGAACAGGTACTACTTTCTGTATATAAGTATTTTTGTAAAGGATGCCAAATGAAAATGGTCACCTATGATGCCTTACTATATCACATTCTGGATCGACATAAGGAAGTGGAAGGTCCAGTGAAAGCTACAGTTGGACATATAACAGAGCTGAGACCTAAGCTACAAATTGCTCCTAAGCCTCAGATGAGCAATGCTTCTCTTCCGGTGCTTCCGAGTGTGGAATCAGGAGTATCATCACCTAATGCCATACTAACTGGACAGGTTCTTTCCTGTGTCAAGTCACCTGCACCGGCCCCCAATGTCAGACCAATTGGACCAGTATTTTCGTGTATGAAATCGACCAATATTCTTACCCCACCTATACCATCAACTACCTGTGTCAGATCACCTGTAACAACGCCCATGCAACAGGCAGTTAATTTATTGACACTTCCTCAAAATATGAAGCCCGTAACTTTGGGATCATTAAGGCCAAATATGAATTCTTTCCCTTTGCACAACAATATGATTCCAGTAACTGTATCCACGGTTGGTCCTGTAGGTTCTCCAAAACAAACACATGTTAACCTTGTCTCTGCTACTTTTCAGGTCACCCAGAATAACCTTACAATCCGAGCAGTAGGTCCAGTCCTTCCTCAGGCATTTTTGATGCCACCGGGATTGACCATGGACCATATTCCTGGAAATGCCCTGCCAGCTGGTTCACAAACAGTGAGACATTTAATCCAGAGCAGCAAACATGTTAATGGTGCACCTGCATACACTCTGACCCCAGTTCAGTTTTCTCTGCCCGTTACACCAGGTGATATAACGTCTAGCAAACTTGGGATGCTTCCTACAACTCCAGTGCCATTTAATATTTCCCAAACAAATACAATTACTTCTATTTCTCACCAACAAACCGGATCCTCCCCTGAAATTAAGGTTGCACCTGGAGCATTGGGAGTGGGACAGAAACAGAGTGCACGCGTAGCTACAGTTGTAGACTTGACCACACAAAATACCAAGGCTCAACAGTGGAAGAGTTGCTCAGTGTGCAGTGCATTGCTGCCACTGAGTGCTTATGATAATCATGTTGCAACAGCACACAAAGTTGTGGAATGGTCTAACAAACCGGAGAAGATTGTAGCCTGTGCTACTTACCTGCAGAGAGTACGTACTCACACCAGTAAGTGTCTTTTCTGTCAAAGCTACGTGGATAAAAATGTGCTGATTTCCCACTTACTAATGCATGGTCTGACTTGCTTATTCTGCTCTTTGACATTCCATGACCTCTCCAAACTTTCAGAACATGTGAAGGCCTTGCATGCTGGGCTGAAATTTGAAGCTGTTGAAAACGTTACAGATGGAGTTTCAACTACTACCGAAATAAATGGTGGCAGTTTTAACTTTACTATTAAGTTGCCAGAAGTTAAAATGGGTCCGAATGATATTCACTTGACACTTATTCCAAACAAAATGTCTTCTCCTCATGCACCTTTAGTAATTGAGGTATGCAGACAAAAAGAAAGTTCTGTCGAAGAGCCTCAACGTTCAAAATGCCCATTTTGTGGGAAAAAGTTTTCAAACTTAAAATATGAAAACCATCTGCAGGAAGATCATCACGTAGCATCCATGATTCATCCACTGCTGAAAATTCCGGCTTTCAAGTGTATTCACTGCCTTGGTGTGTACACAGATAGCATGATAAATTCAACAATATCTCTTCATCTGTTGCGTTGTCGAGGCCTTAATAAACAGCAAAATAACACTTTGCAAAAATGTGTTCAGTCGAAGCGCGAGTTTCCAGAAACTGTCCAGCACAAGAATGAACTTTCAAATGGAGACAAAAGAGATTTGGCAGTGCCGCCTCCTAAACGAACAAAGACTAATGTGATAGCAAACGATTATGAAGATTCTCCTGCGGCACTGGATGACACTGCAAGCACTTCACAAACTCCATCATTATCAGACCCATCTACCGTTTTGGCACTGACTCCAAAAGGCTTTGAGGAAAGCTCTTATGAAGAAAGGAAGCTCTTCCTACTTGACTACTTTCACAAACAACCATACCCCAGTAATAAAGAAATCGAGATGTTATCTTCAGTCTTGTGGCTGTGGAAGAGTGACGTTGCTCTTGCGTTCAGCACCAAACAAACACTGTGCTTGAAAGCAATGAAGTACAAGCCATCTGTGCTTTTGGGATTCAATATGTCTGAATTAAGGAAAGTGAAACACAATTTAAAACTTGGTAAGATTTGATTGGGGAAAATAGCTGCCAAGCTTGCACAAACTTGCATAAGCAATCTGCATCAAGTGAAAATGATGGCATAGCTGGCCCACAAATTGTATGATGTAAGCAGCGTAGGGAGCCGTTTGTAATCTTGGACAATCAAAGTAGCAGAGTAAATGGGCAGATCATTTTGCTTTTTTGGGGTGAGGTGCCTTTCGTTCCACACTTTGGCTAATATTTCTTGTTGGAAACTAGAGGCCAAGAATAACCTAAATGGTAATGTTTAACTTGAATCCTACTTTAAGCCAAAAATGTTGTCATGTTTATTTAAAGCCATTTAGTGCGCTGCCTAGTTACTCAGTGGTTTGCAGAAATATGTAACCTTGTATATAAAAGCAAGATAGAATTTGTTGGTGTTAGGCAACACTACATGATATGTTGCAGGATGAGATTAATGTACAACCGTGTTATCTTTGCTGAACCCCATTTGGAAAGCAATCTTTATCTGCCTTGGCATTTTTTAAAAACTTAGTTGATGTGGAAGTCTCCTTCCTCCTGGGGAAAAATGCATTGACGTTACAGGAGAAGTAAAATACTACAAATTTGGTCGTGCTGACAGTGTCACTTCTGGCAAAGTCTTTGATGCCTCTTTGCATAAGCATTACTTTGCTCATTTGAATGTTTCAAATTATTGTTAATGAGGGTCTTGGCTGCCTCTTTCCCCATTTTATCTACTTTCTTCCTACAGAATTTGGTGTTTAACCCTACAATCACTAAACATCATACCACACTCACTGCCCCATAATTAGTTAGCAGTGTGAATCACTTAATCCCCTCGAGTAATTTCCATTCACTCGTATTTTCATTATATTCAATAAAACAAATTTGACCTCGGGTGATTGAAGTGTTGAAATTATAATCTTAAAATGTTCTGTAAAAGAGAACATTTGAGTAATTGTGCCAATGATTAAAACAATCCCAGGACTGTTGATTCAATGCGTAATTACTGTTGCATTGTGAAGTATGAGCTGTTTCTTTTTCTACCCTCGTCTTGTCAATTCTAAAATGTCTAAACACTAACAACCTTTTGTGAAACTGATTTGATACCTGCTACTGTACTAACTCTCCACTAGGTAATAACCTAACAAATGTATAGAGATGGACAAACTTAATATCGAATGTCTGATCACGAGACAGCATGTCTGAATATTTCAAAATAAATGGTTTGCTTGTTAGTTAGATAATGCTCAGGTGTGATCTCTATACCAGGTATTTTACATAAACTCATCTTGCCCCTCAAGTTTCAGTGCTTTTTTTAAATTGAAGACTGCTTATTGTAATATGCTCTGAAATGTATATCATTCCTGAATACAGATTTAAGAGCAAGAAAATGATGCTTGCCATTGTCTACAGCAAACTGGGTACACTTTGCAAATAAAACTCCATCCAAACTGATGTAACAGTTTAATTTAAGCAAACAGTCCTTTCCGCTACCTTTTAAAAAAAATTTCTTATCTGAAATATTTTCACCTCTGCTCCAGAGTGCCACATATTAGTTACACTTGGTGCTGGCTTCCTGTCAGGCTAAATCTGAGCCGGTTCATTTACGACTTCCTAATTAAGTGAATCTTGTGCTCCTGAAAGAGTCTCAATAGCTCTTGCAAAGATACAGTTTTGCACTAATAGCAATTGCATCCATGAAGGGGAGTTTGGAACTGTCACAAATGCAATCATTACACGGATTTTCCTTTCACACACCCTGCATAGTTTGAATGATTATCTCCTTGAGGTATGAAATTTGAAACTAGTTTTTGAGAAATACTCATTTATTACTCTTGTGGCTTTCTGTGACATGTTTAAACCAGCTTCTGGTGTGGCTCATGTTGGATTGTAAATTATAGCTAAATCCAACCCCCACTCTTTTTTTAAGTTAAGCATTTGATTTCTGACCAATATTGCAGTGCAAAGGCGGCCATTCGGCCCATCGAGTCCGCACCAGCCCTTGGAAAGAGCACCCCAACTAAATTGATGAATTCTTATCACAGAAATCCCAATCAGAGGGGATGGTCTTTGCTTATTTGACCAAAACCCATTATAATTTTTTAAATCTCCATAAAACCTACTCTTAACCTTCTTGACTCCAATCAACATCGTCATATATCTCATATCTACCCTCACAGCTATACTTTCCCATCCCTGAAATTAGCCTGTAGAATGACAACCTAGGCTAGCATGTGGCCCTCATACACACCGAATATTTCCTAATGAGTTATAGAATGTTGCAAAGTTCTTTGACATTGGAGGTCAGTGACACTTATAAGCAACATTGCTGAATGGATTACTCCATTTTGAGTACCCATTAATTTTTTTTTCCCACTTACCCTGCACATCTTTGGGTTGTGAGGGTGAGATCCATGCAGACGCTGGGAGAATGTGCAAACCCCACATGGACAGTGACAAGGGGCCGGGAGTCAACCCGGGTCCTTGCTGCCGCGAGGCAGCACTGCTAACCACTGTGCTGCCTTTGAGTACCCATTAATTTTCAAATCAAAGCACTGACTTGCTTTCTTCGCTTTGTTTGGTTCATTACTCTCTGCTGATTGTGAATTGATTCATATCAGCAAACATCATTTCAGAAGCAGGCAACTGCTGTTGTGAGTAAGGCCTAAGATGGGAGGGAAAGAAACAAGTTGCAGTACCTGCCTTTCTTTCCCCCAATTTTTTAAAGGCACAACAGGTATTTTATTAAACACTTTAAATCGCACCCTCTTGATCACAAATATTTCTTTCCAAATAAATGCCTGTAGTCATTTCTTCACAAAAACACAATTAATACTACATTTATCTATTTAATATGCATCCTCCTTCCATGAGCAAAGACTTGAGTTTGAAAATTAGTGTATCCATTAAATGTTGACCATCTGTGCATAAACATTAGATTAACTCCTTTCACACCAAATCATTATTTTTCCACCATTATAGATATTTTCCCATCTGCAACTCTGCTGAGTAAAGAATGGCATTGAATCTTGTATGTTTCAGTGACATTGATAATCCTGGGTAGGGGCCTATATCTTACTGTTTTTCAGTCAAGCTGATTCATAATCACATGTTGTACTATGCCACTTTTAGTTCCGGAAATGGATGAATTTTGTGGAGAAGGCAGGGAAGTAAAATGAACTGGGCAAGGTACAGAGCAGCGAGAGCAAGTTATGTTATGTGGATTATATCTTAACATCAGTTGGCATAAAGAAAAACAAAGTTTTGGTTTGGCTATCCAAAATCACTAAAGATTATACTGTGAATATTGACAGCCTATTCAATTAAACAATAATTGAACTCCATTGTTGTAGGTTGAGTTTTCAAAGTGAACTATTTGTCACAAATAATGGCTTTTGATGTATTGTAGCTTTGATATTGACTCACTTTTTATTGCAGTATCTTTCACGTTTCCATGGCTTTGTAGCTTAAAACATTATTCCCTACTGAGTAGTTAAACTCCGTTTAACTGTATCCTCCATAAAACACGCAATTAAATTCTTCCTTTTTACGGAAAAGAAAAGTAGTGCTTTACATGGTAGGATTATGGATTGCTCTTGTTAACATACCCGTATTCAAATTGTTTGATTGGTCTGATAATGATGGCTTTTTACTTTGATATGTTTAAACACAGGATATCCATAAAGGATCTAAACAATGTTAGTCTTTCAGAATAGCAAAAGATTTTTTTAATGTACTTGAGCGGTGGTGATGCTCAAGGCTAAATAATAGAATTTGTTTCTACACTGCTTTTATTGCTTAATTAAATGGACAAATTTTGCATTTTTATAAGAGTGCATATTGCTGAGCATACTTGACATGTTCTATTTGTATGTCCATTTACGTGCACTTCCAGCACTTGGCTCATAATATAAGCTGGTTAAGCTGTCACTTGTTTTTAACTTGTTGATTGGTTTGCCGTTGTACACCAGATATGGTTTGTCCTGGTTTGTTCACATAGTTGTTGTATATTCAGTATGAAAAGGTGCTTGTAATTCATGCAACGTTGAGTTGACAGGTTTTTTTTTGTGCGGCTTGTTAGTGATGTAATTATTTGTACATAGTATTACAAAATATCTTTTTTAAAGCATTTTTTTTTTCTGGATTTGTGCAGTGATTTGTTTTGTAAAAATTACCTTTTTCCCAGGGCAGAAGACCTTTTTATGAAGTACTATATTAGGGTTTGGGGTTTTATGGCCTTTTTATATTCATTCATTGTGAGTGGTTGAATTTTGCTTCTGTACAAAATAAAATAAATAAAATTCCTTTTTGCATTTTTGGTCGTCATTTTTTCACTTCACCATGGCCATCTCTTTCAATATAAAATAATTTGAGCTAGATCAGTTGAAGTAGTCTCCATTTCAGTGTATAAATTCATGTGCACCTCTTCCGAATATTTTTGAGACCAATAAAATAAAGATGGGTTAGAAATTAATGAACACCATGCATCTTGAAGCCAGCTCAGAATCCCTACAGTGCAGAAGAGACCATTTTGGTCTGCACCAACTTCCAAAAGGGCACCCTGCCTTGGCCCAATCCCCTGCCCCATCCCTTTGACCCTGCACATTGATTGTGGCCAACCTGACTAACCCGCATGTCTTTGGACTGGGAGGATACCAGACAGGCACCCAAGGCTGGAATTGAACCCAGATTCCTGGTGCTGAGAGGCAGCAATGCTAACCAATGTACTGCCATGCAGCAGCTTACCATAGAAACTGCTGACATTCAACCATAGTTTTTGTTTAGATAATGCAGGTCATGTGCCTGGAAGATGCTGTCATGAGAACCTTGGTAAATTGTTGCAGTGCATCTATAGATGGCACACTGCAAATTCTACTGTTACTATACACTGGTGTGGGGGAGAGTGCATGTTTAATGATCGATGGGGTGCCAATCAAGCTTTGTCCATGCTCCTGACTTGTGCCTCATGGATCGTGAACAGGCTTGGGGAGTAAGGGAGGTGAGTTCCCCAATTCCCATTGATTTGGGAGCTTCAGCTCCTTGATGCCCGCCATCCTTGGCCAAATGCAGCCTTTCTATTCGGGGCAGCTACTGTCCTCTTGCCTCTGGTCCAAACATGGATGTTAAATCCAGGGTTATATTGATGTCAAGAACTCAATGTCCCTTGAGGAACCCAACCCGACCATCCATGAATATAGTGCTTTGGGGTAGTTGTCCTGATATATTTTGGTTTATGTACTGAAGTTTCTTAAGGCAGTGTTGAAACTTAATTGAAGCACAAAATGCATGATGTTGAGCCTGTTTGTTTTTACCTAAATTTGTCAGTTAAGCGGTTGCATGCATCTGACATTGTGGTTTTGGTTTGAGTGAATTCAGAAGATAAATTTAAAATTTTAATTCATTTCTTTTTAATTTTTAAGAATACCCAATTTTTTCCAATTAAGCATCAATTTAGCGTGGCCAATCCACCTACCCTGCACATCTTTGGGTTGTTGGGGTGAGACAGTGGGCCGGGAACGAACCTGGGTCCTTGATGCCACCGTGCTAACCACTGCGCCATCATGGCCTCCTTAAATTTGAATTAATTTCTGCTAATGATATTGCAGTTACCAGTCAAATGGACCATTTATCCATTTTGTGTCTAATTAAGGGTTTTCCAGTGCAAGTGTTATTCCTTTTGGTGAGAAGCAGAAAGTTCGGCATTAGATGTAGCTGCACTTTAATATAGGAGAGTCCCATTACAACTAATACACAGATAAAATGTATTCTGTAAGGAACATAGAACATACAGTGCAGGAGGAGGCCATTTGGCCCATCGAGTCTGCAGCGACCCACTTAAGCCCTCACTGCCACCCTATCCCTGTAACCCAATAACCCCATCTAATCTTTTTGGACACTAAGGGCAATTTAGCATGGCCAATCCACCTAACCTGCACATCTTTGGACTGTGGGAGGAAACCACAGCACCTGGAGGAAACCCACCCAGACACGGGAGAACGTGCAGACTCCACACAGACAGTGACCCAGCAGCGAATCGAACCTGGGACCCTGGAGCTGTGAAACCACAGTGCTAACCACTGTGTTACAGTGTTGCCCTTGCTTTGTTGAATATGAAATGGAAAAAAGTCAGTTCTACCAGTTTTTTTTTTAAAAACCCTCATGCTAAATTTGCCCCTCTGCTGTCTGCCATGTTTTTTTTTTCTTTAGTAATAAAGTGCATTGAAACCTTGGCTGATCTCCAGCGATTAGTATAGTCCCACAGATGATGATAATTGCCGATTTTAATATCCGATCACACCCTGCACATTATGTGGTTGGAGAAGGGCTGCGCTCAGCGACCCCCATGGAGGTTGATACGGCGCTGCTCCCAGGCCTGGAGTTTTGAGAGGATGGCTTCTGCTACTGGAAATTGTGAATTTGAATAAGAATGAGGAGATCTCACCTTCAATGTTCCCACAGTACTGTGTGGGATCCCACAGAGCTTGGTGCACAGCTGCATCCGAACTGTCATGGAGGCCCAATACATCCATTACAAGGTGGACCGAACCTACCAGGATGCCTGGGCAGCAGGGTTCCTCTGGCTTCAACAGGATGCCCTCGGTCCAGGGGGTGAGCGACAGGATGCATGTTGCCCTGCAGACGGCAGGTCGCACTACGCAAACCAAAAGGGTTCTACTCAATGAACATGCATAGAACATTACAGCGTAGTACAGGCCCTTCGGTCCTCGATGTTGCGCTGACCTGTGAAACCACTCTAAAGCCCATCTACACTATTCCCTTATCATCCATATGTTTATCCAATGACCATTTAAATGCCCTTCATGTTGGTGAGTCCACTACTGTTGCAGGCAGGGCATTCCACGCCCTTACTACTCTCTGAGTAAAGAACCTACCTCTGACATCTGTCCTATATCTATCTCCCCTCAATTTAAAGCTATGTCCCTTCGTGCTAGACATCACCATCTGAGGAAAAAGGCTCTCACTGTTCACCCTATCTAATCCTCTGATCATCTTGTATGCCTCAATTAAGTCACCTCTTAACCTTCTTCTCTCTAACGAAAACAGCCTCAAATCCCTCAGCCTTTCGTCATAAGATCTTCCCTCCATACCAGGCAACATCCTGGTAAATCTCCTCTGCACCCTTCCCAATGCTTCCACATCCATCCTATAATGCGGCGACCAGAATTGCACACAATACTCCAAATGTGGCCGCACCAGAGTTTTGTGCAGCTGCAACATGACCTCATGACCTCTACCAATAAAAGCTAACACACCGTACGCCTTCTTAACAACCCTCTCAACCTGGGTGGCAACTTTCAGGGATCTATGTACATGGACACTGAGATCTCTCTGCTCATCCACACTACCAATAATCTTACCATTAGCCCAGTACTCTGTCTTCCTGTTATTCCTACCAAAATGAATCACCTCACTTTTCTGCATTAAACTCCCATTTGCCACATCTCAGCCCACCTCTGCAGCTTATCTATGTCCCTCTGTAACTTGTAACATCCTTCCGCACTGTCCACGACTCCACCGACTTTAGTGTCATCTGCAAATTTACTCATCCATCCTTCTACGCCTTCCTCCAGGTAATTTATAAAAATGACAAACAGCAGTGGCCCCAAAACAGATCCTTGTGGTACACCACTAGTAACTGGACTCCAGTCTGAACATTTCCCATCAACCGTCTTCCAGTTAGCCAATTTCTGATCCAAACTGCTAAATCACCCTGAATCCCATGCCTCTGTATTTTCTGCAATAGCCTACCGTGGGGAACATTCTCAAACACTTTACTGAAATCCATATACACCACATCAACTGCTTTACCCTCGTCCACCTGTTTGGTCACCTTCTCAAAGAACTCTAAGGTTTGTGAGGCACGATCTACCATTCACAAAACCGTGTTGACTATCTCTAATCAAATTATTCCTTTCCAGATGATTATGCATCCTATCATAAACCTTTCCAAGACTTTGCCCACAACAGAAGTAAGGCTCACTGGTCTATAGTTACCGGGGTTGTCTCTACTCCCCTTCTTGAACAAGGGGACAACATTTGCTATCCTCCAGTCTTCTGGCACTATTCCTATAGACAAAGATGACTTAAAGATCAAAGCCAAAGGCTCAGCAATCTCCTCCCTAGCTTCCCAGAGAATCCTAGGATAAATCCCATTCGACCCAGGGGACTTATCTATTTTCACACTTTCCAGAATTGCTAACACCTCCTCCTTATGAACCTCAAGCCCTTCTAGTCTAGTAGTTCAGTATTCTCCTCGACAACATTGTGACCATTGGATGTATCTCACGCATGTCTGCGCCCGATACCAGGGCAGTGCACGATGCCTCAATGATTCCCGGCCTCTTTGAGGCGCACACCTGGCTGGGGGCGTGGTTCCTGGGGTACAGGGGTTATCCACTGCGGCCATAGCTGATGACACCTATCCGAAGGTCACAGACCGACGCGGAGACCTGCTACGAGTCCCATACAGCTACCAGGAGTGTGATTAAGCGGTGCTTCGACATCCCGAAGATCGTAGAATTATCATAAAAATTACAATGCAGAAGGAGGCCATTTGGCCCATTGAGTCTGCACGGCCCTTGGAAAGCACCCCCCTCAAGCCCACACCTCCATCCTATCCCTGTAACCCAACCTAACCTTTTTGGACACTAGGGCAATTTAGCATGGCCAATCCACCTAACCAGCACCTCTTTGGACTGTGGGAAGAAACCAGAGCACCCAGAGGAAACCCACACAGACATGAGAACGTGAAGGTTCCGCACAGTGACCCAAGCCAGGAATCGAACCTGGGACCCTGGAGCTGTGAAGCAACTGTGATAACCACTATGCTACCGTGCCGCCTTGGTAGGCACCTGCACTACTCTAGATGGGACCTCCAGTATGGCGCTGCAAGGGGAGCTGCATCCTCCACCACATTTTGCATTGAGTGCTGAATTTGAGTGCTATCGTGAGAGTTTGCTGACTGAGGGAGTTGGGTGAGGAGGGAGCAAGGTGCTCCATTTAATTTCCTACATTTCCTCCAAGAGTGTAAAGGGAGCCGGGGGTTTACAGAGAGTACAGCTGACTGGGAGCAGAGTCAGAGGGCGGAGTTCCAGTTGGTTCACAGGGCAGCAACATTCTGTAAGGTAAGAGTTTTGTTTTGGGTTTTTAAATTTTTTAAAAATTTTAATTTTTGTGTTTGTTTTGTTTGGGGGGGGGGGGGGCAGCAAGCTATCAGTGTATCATTCAGCAGAATCACCAATCTTAGCAGGTTCACTTGGCAGAGTAGCGACACTATATATTTTTTTTAAGGGCCTAACGGTGTTTAATATTTTTTTCCCCCCTTTAAATCTCTTCAGGAGTTCTGATCAGAGGGGATAGAGGCTAGGACAGTTGAATGCTCCTCCTGTAGGATGTGGATGGTGAGGGATACCACCGGTGTCCCCGCTGACTACACCTGTGGGAAGTGCACCCAACTCCAGCTCCTCCGAGACCGTGTTATGGAACTGGAGCTGGATGGACTTTGGATCATCCGGGAGGCAGAGGGGTTAATAGAGAAATTACAGGGAGGTAGCTACACCCAAGGTGCAGGACATTAGTAGCTGATTACAGTCAGGGGAAAGAAAAGGAATGGGCAGACAAGGCAGGGATCCCTCAGGGCGGTACCCCTTCAAAACAATTATACCGTTTTGGATGCTGTTAGGAGGGGGGGGATGACCTACCGGGGGAAGGCCCTAGCAGCCATGTCTCTGGCGCTGAGCCTGGCTCTATGGCTCAGAAGGGAAGGGGGAAAATAGAAAAGCAATAGTGACAGGAGACTCAATGGTTAGGGGAATGGATAAGAGATTCTGTGGTCGCAAACGAGACTGCCGGAAGGTATGATGCCTCCCAGGCGCCAGGGCCAGGGATGTCTCGGATCGAGTCTTCGATTATTAAGGGAGAGGGGGAGCAACCAGAAGTCGTGGTGCGCATAGGCACCAACGATAGAAAAAGGATGAGGATCTAAAAAGTGATTTTAGGTAGTTAGGTTGGAAGCAAAAGAGCAGAACAAGCAGAGTAGTGATCTCGGGATTGCTTCCGGTGCTACATGCAAGTGAGGCAAGGAACAGAGAGCAAGTGCAGCTGAACATGTGGCTACAGGGCTGGTGCAGGAGGTAAGGCTTCAGATATGTGGATCATTGGGATATCTTCTGGGGAAGGTGTGACCTGTACATGAAGGACGGATTGCACCTAAACTGGAGGGGCACCAATATCCTGGGTGGGAGGTTTGCTCGAGCTCTTCGGGAGGGTTTAAACTAGTTTGGCAGGGGGATGGGAACCAGAGCTATGGATCAGAGGATAGGGTAGCTGTTGAACAGGCAGAAATAGTATGCAGCCAGTCTGTGAGGAAGGATAAACAATTGATAGGGCAAAGTTGCACTCAGTGGAATGGTTAAAGTGTGTCTTTCAATGCAAGGAGTGTCAGGAATAAGGGAGATGAACTTAGAGCATGGATCAGTACTTGGAACTACGATGTTGTGGCCATTATGGAGACATTGATTTCACAGGGGCAGGAACGGTTGTTAGCTGTTCTGGGGTTTAGATGTTTTTGAAGAATAGGGAGGGTGGTAAAAGAGGAAGGGAGTGGTACTGTTAATTAAGGAGTGCATCACAGCTGCAGAAAGGGAGGTAGTCGAGGAGGGTTTATCTACTG
Organism: Scyliorhinus canicula; assembly: GCF_902713615.1. Lineage (NCBI taxonomy): Eukaryota > Metazoa > Chordata > Chondrichthyes > Carcharhiniformes > Scyliorhinidae > Scyliorhinus > Scyliorhinus canicula. The sequence continues at coordinate 47,932,574 of NC_052150.1, forward strand.
AGTCAATATGGGTGGAAGTCAGAAACAAGAAAGGAGCAGTCACTTTCTTGGGAGTTTTCTATGGAATAGAAATAGCAGCAGAAAGATCGAGGAACAGATTGGGCGGCAGATTTGGAAAAGTGCAGAAGTAACAGAGTTCTCATGGGTGACTTCAACTTCCCTAATATTGACTGGAACCTCCCTAGTGTAAATAGTTTGGATGCAGCAGATTTTGTCAGGTGGTGTACAGGAAGGATTCCTGACTCAATATGTAGATAGGCTGACTCGGGGGGAGGCCATATTTAATTGGGGAAGGAGAAATTATATTGCTATTAGACAGGAGCTGAGGAGCATAAAGTGGGAACAATTGTACTTGGGGAAATGCACAACTGGGGTACTGCGGGTTTGTTTCGGGTGGGTGTTGTATGGGTACTGGGGTATTGAGGGGTTATTTTATTGATGCTCGGAAAGGGACGTTGGTTAACACTTTTCTGTGTACATGGCGGGAACTGTATTGCACCTGGAGCAGCCTAGCGCGGCTGTTTGAGGTTTACATTTTGTTTGACCTTCCTGTGTTAGTGAGATTGCTCCAGTGGGTTGGAGGGAGGGATGGTGTGCTGGGGAGTGGGGATGAGGTCGGGGAAACAATGGGAATGGGACAAGTGGGCGCTGGAGTGAAGAGTCACCGGGCTAGCAGATTGGCTAGTCAAGGGAGTCAGGTGAGGGGGGGGAGAATACAGCCAATGGATGGCAGGGGTGGGGTTACGGGGGGGATGTTGCTAGGGGGGGAGGGGGGGTGTTATTCTGCTGACATGGGGGGAGGGGGGGGTGTTATTCTGCTGACATGGGGGGATCTGAAGTAGGTAATGGAAAGGAGGTCGGAGGTGGAGGCGGCCAAGAGGCGAGCCAAGAATGGCGCGGCGCATGGGCCGGGGGCCGGCCCGAGTACGGTTATGGCTGACCGGCGGCGGGGGGGGGGGTTGTGCTCCACAACCAGGCTGATCACCTGGAATGTCAAGGGACTAAATGGGCCAGTTAAAAGGGCCCGTGTGTTCGCGCATTTGCAGGCTCTGAAGGCGGACGTAATTATGTTGCAGGAGACGCATCTGAAAGTGTCTGACCAGACTAGACTAAGGAAGGGCTGGATTAGCCAGGTCTTCCACTTGGACTTGGATTCTAAGTCCGGGGGGGGGGGGGGGGGGGGGGGGGTAGTAATTATGATCAATAAGCGGGTTCAATTTGAGGCGGAAGGCGTAGTCACAGTCAGGGGGGCAGATTCCTGATGGTAAGGGGCAAACTGGAGGGGAGAAGAGTGGTGCTGGTGAATATATATGCTCCGAACTGGGACAACGTGGACTTTATCAAAAGAGTGCTGGGGAAGATCCCGGACCTGGACTCATGTAGGTTGATAATGGGGGGGACCTTAATACAGTCCTTGACCCCGGGCTGGACTGGTCGTGTCCCAGAACGGGTAGACTCCCAGCAATGGCAAGGGAGCTGAAAGGGTTCATGGAGCAAATGGGGCCAGTGGACCCATGGAGAGCCAGACAGCCGACAGGAAGGGGCTACTCGTTTTACTCACATGTTCATAAAGTATAATCTAGGATTAATTTCTTTATCTTGAGCAGGGACTGTGTAGGGGAGGTAAAGACTACGGAATATTCAGCAACCACTATCTCGGACCATGCCCCGCATTGGGTGGACCTGCAGGTTGGGGGGGTGAATTACCAACGCCCGCAATGGAGGTTAGACGTAGGATTGCTGTCGGAGAAGAGGATATGTGAGAGACTTCGGAAGTGTATGCAAAACTACTTGCAGGTGAACGATACGGGGGAGGTTTTAGCAGCGACCCTGTGGGAGGCGTTGAAGGCAGTAGTGAGGGGGGAGCTGATCTCAATTTGGGCTCACAGGGTCAGGGTGGACAGAGCAGAAATGGACAGATTGGTCAGGGAGATTTACCGGATAGGTGAGGAGCATGCGGGATCCCCCGGGGAGGACCTACTCGGGGAGTGGCGGAGATTACAGGCGGAACTGGGGGTGCTATCCACGAGTAGCGCCGTGGAACAACTTAGGAAGGCGAGGGGAGTGGTGTATGAGCTTGGGGAGAAGGCCAGCAGATTGCTAGCGCAGCAACTCCGGAAGAGGGAGGCGGCCAGGGAAATAAGTAGAGTGATTGGTGGGGAGGGGAGCAGAGTGGAGGACCCGGCAGGATTGAATAAGGTATTCCGGGACTTCTATAGTAGGCTGTATGCTTCAGAACCCCCGGAAGAGCCGGAGGAGATGAAAAGATTCCTGGACGGGCTAACATTCCCAAAAGTAGGCGGGGGACTAGTGGATGAGCTGGGGGCCCCGATTAGAGTGGAGGAGGTATTGGGGGGCCTAAAGGCCATGCAGTCGGGGAAAGCCCCGGGGCCGGATGGATACCCAGTAGAGTTTTACAAGAAGTTCTCGGAGTTAGTGGGACCGGTCTTGACGAGGGTTTTTAATGAGGCAAGGGACAGAGGGACCTGCCGCCGACAATGTCGCAAGCCACCATCTCGCTGATATTGAAGCGGGACAAGGACCCGGAATCCTGCGGGTCATACAGGCCAATCTGCCTGATCAATGTGGATGCCAAGCTCCTGGCAAAGGTCCTGCCGATTAGAATTGAGGACTGCATACCGGAGGTGATTGGGGACGATCAGACAGGGTTTGTGAAGGGCAGGCAGCTGACAGCTAACTTGAGAAGATTGCTTAATGTGATCATGATGCCCCTGATGGGCAAGGAGGTGGAGGTAGTGGTGGCAGTGGACGCTGAGAAGGCCTTCGACTGGGTGGAGTGGGGCTATCTGGGAGGTGCTCGGACGGTTTGGGTTTGGGGAGGGACTGGTGAATTGTGTCAGACTATTGTACCAGGCCCCAAAAGCTAGCGTTAGGACGAACAGGGTAGTGTCAGATTATTTCAGACTACATCGCGGGACCAGACAGGGATGCCCACTCTCCCCGTTGCTGTTGGCGATTGCGTTGAGAGCTGCGAAGGGATGGAAGGGAATGACGGGGGGGGGGGGACATAGGGTCTCTCTCTATGCGGACGACCTGCTCTTGTACGTGTCGGACCCACTGGCCGGCAAGTTCGGCCGGTTTTCAGGGTACAAATTAAATATGGCCAAGAGTGAGATGTTTGTGGCGCAGGCTAGGGGCCAGGAGAATAGACTGAAGGAGCTGCCATTTAGGCTGGTTGAGGAAAGTTTCCAGTACTTGGGGATACAGGTGGCACGAGACTGTGGCAGGTTGCACAAGTTAAATTTGACCAAAGTGGTGGAACAAATGAAGAGGGAATTTCGGAGATGGGATGCACACCCGCTGTCACTGGCGGGGAGGGTGCAGACTGTAAAGGTGACAATCCTCCCTAGATTCCTGTTCATCTTCCAGCGCCTCCCACCTTTATCCCATGGTTTCTTCAAAAGGACTGGCAAAATCATCATGAGCTTTGTCTGGGCAGGAAAATCCCCGCGGGTGAAGAAGGCGATGCTTGAAAGGAGCCGCAGCGAGGGAGGGCTGGCATTGTCGAGTCTGATTGACTACTACTGGGCGGCTAACATAGCCATGATAAGGAAGTGGATGGTGGGGACAGGGTCTATCTGGGAGCGGGTGGAGGCGGCTTCGTGCAGGGGCTCCAGCTTGGCAGCCCTGGTCACGGCTCCCCTACCACTGCCGCCGGCCAGGTACTCCACCAGCCCGGTAATGGCGGCGGCCCTGCGGATATGGGGCCAGTGGAGGAGGCATGTGGGGGAGGTGGGTGTGTCTGTCTGGGCTCCAATATGTGATAACCATCGATTTGCCCCCGGGAACATGGATGGAGGGTTTCGAACATGGCTGTGGGCAGGGGTGAGGAGGGTGGGCGATATGTTCCTGGAGGGGACCTTTGCGAGTTTGAGGGGCTTGGAGGGGAAACTTGGGCTGGTAAGGGGAAATGACTTTAGGTACTTACAGATGCGGGACTTTGTCCACAGACAGGTCCCATCCTTCCCACGCCTCCCGCCAATAGGGATCCAAGACAGAATAGTCTCTAGAGGAGAAGGAGGAGAGGGTAGAGTCTTGGATATTTATAAGGTGCTCATGAAGGGGGAAGAGTCCCAGACGGAGGAACTGAAACTCAAATGGGAGGAGGAGCTTGGCGGGGAGATGGAGGACGGGCTGTGGGCAGAAGCCCTGAGTAGGGTAAACTCAACCGCAACATGTGCCAGGCTCGGCCTGATTCAATTTAAGGTCGTTCACTGGGCCCACATGACGGTAACTCGGATGAGCAAATTCTTTGGGGTAGAGGATAAGTGTGCTAGATGCGCGGGAGGACCAGCGAACCATGTTCACATGTTTTGGGCATGTCCTAAGCTTAGGGGGTACTGGGAGGTTTTGTGGGGATCATGTCCCGGGTGCTTAAAACAAGGGTGGTGATGAGTCCAGGGGTGGCAATTTTGGGGGTTTCGGAAGACCCGGGAGTCCAGGGGGAGAAAGAGGCTGATGTTTTGGCCTTTGCTTCCCTAGTAGCCCGGCGGCGAATACTGCTGGCATGGAGGGACTCAAAGCCCCCGAAGACCGAACGATGGCTTTCGGACATGTCAAGTTTTCTGGGTATGGGGGGGGGGGGTGGGGGGGTGGAGGAAAGAGAGTAGAGTAGGAGGGATAATCAGGCGGGTAGTGTCGATGGGAGAGGAGCGGGCTTGTGCAGTATGGTTTGATTGAAGTATTGAGTTCACGTTGATGTTTGCACATTTTTGCATTTTTTTTTGTTATTATCTGTAACTGTTTACAATGCCGAAAAATACCTCAGTAAAATTGTTTGATTAAAAAAAAAAGAACATTGAACATACAGTGCAGAAGGAGGCCATTCGGCCCATCGAGTCTGCACCAACCAACATTAAGCCCTCACTCCCCCCCCCCATCCCCCTAAACCAATAACCCGTCCTCACCTTTTTGGACACGAAGGGCAATTTATCATGGCCAATCCACCTAACCTGCACATCTTTGGACTTGTGGGAGGAAACCGGAGCACCCGGAGGAAACCCACGCACACACGGGAAGAACCTGCAGACTGCGCACAGACAGTGACCCAGCAGGGAATCGAACCTGGGACCCTGGCGCTGCGAAACCACAGTGCTATCCATTTGTGCTACCATGTTGCCCAATCGGTTGTGTTCCACGTGACTAGCCACTTGACAGTCGTTGAAACGTTTCTAGTGCAGCGCCAGGTTTGCTGTCGTGGAAGTCCTTGAATCCTGCCCTGGAATCAACACTTATTTAATAATCTTTTATTGCCACAAGTATGAAGTTACTGTGAAAAGCCGCATGTCTCCAATTACGGCCCCTGTTAAGGTATGCTGGTACGGGAATTGAACCCGTGCTGCTGGCCTTGTTCTGCATTACAAACCAGCTGTCTAGCGCACTGAGGTAAGCCAGTAATTAGTTTCAGGAATGGAGAATTCCTCCATGGTTTTCTATCCCATCATCTAAGTTGTGTAGCCACCTGGGGTGGCCACGTCCCGATTACAAAATGGACACTTTGCAAAGAATGAAGGGAAAAATGGACAATGCTGAGAAAGCAAGTAGGAGCAAGGTTTGTCTGTTGATTGGAGCTATAGCTCCCAGACAAGACCGATACTGCAAAGCCATGAGCATACTAATGGGCCATCTCTGGGGACAAAAGAGTAACATTTAGGCAAACGATACTAAAGCAGTCACCCCGGCGCCAGAGGAGACTAGAACAAAGCAGGCCAACGGCCACCTAGGGCCTGCCCAGCAATCAGAGCAGCCACCCCTTTATTGGAGGAAATGGATACCAATGATCAGGATACGATCCAATTAATTGGGACCAAGTTCAAGGCCCGCCCAAAAGTGCGCGAAGCCCCTTTGGGTATAAGAAGAAGCCCCCAAGAGAGAATCATTCTTACTGGCCTTGGCTCTCAGTGACGCGAGGCCTGCCTAGCAGCTGCACCAGAACAAGTCCAAAGTCAACGCACGTTACGAGACAGACGCTCCCAGCTACTATTCTGTACCAGCTCGACCCCAGCAGCCTCAGAACCGGACCACGGCCATTGTTCCTCTGACTGAGTGGGCGCCCGAAGCTAAGTACAGGCTTTTAGTAGTGGTGATAGTTTAGTTGGTAGAGTTTGTGCATGAGTATAATTGACTGTGTGTGTCAATAAATGAGCATTGCTTTTGAACTTACTAACTGGTGTATCGAGTCTTTGATCAGTATTCGGTTTTGAACCTTGTGGCGGTATTGAAAGATATCTGGCGACTCTTGAGCAAACGTAATTAGAATTAAGGAAGGCGACCATATTAACCGCCGTAAACAGAGCCAATTAAAGAGAGAACACAACGAGCAACATTTTCTGGCGACATCTGACGGGACTCGATTTAGAAGTGGCTTCACCACTCCGAGAGAACCCAAATTTGATTTGAGAATCCAATTAGAAACAAAAAAGCCACAAGCGTTTGAACAATACTGATCGAGCCTCCGAGATTTGGAAGTGTGTTAATGCATGCGTACTAACAGGGATATAAGGTGAACCTGAGAGATTTTGTTGCGTAAAACTGTCGGGAGTTTTGTAGGCCGGAAAATAGCGTAAGCCGTACCCGTGTTTATATCGCCACTTTATCACCCCCTGTTCGAAATTCAGTAGAACCTAGATAGAGAAGATGGCAATGAAGGCAATGGAACACCTTATGAACCCCCAGGAATTTGAGGTCGCAGCGACCAGTAGAGTAAGACAGTGTCCCGTTTGGGAAGATGAGATCAGAAAATATCTCAACGGGAAAGGATGGAGGAATTGGAGTGAATTCTGCGCCAATGATGAAACAGGTCCCGGGAGTATAGGACATACTTGGTGGGAGAACCTGTCAGAGATCCACAAGAAAAGCTTAGGGAAAGCTCGCAAGCCGATGGCAATCGTGTCCTGCTTGGCACAATTGCGAGGCACAGAGGAGGTCGTTAGGACGCTCCGTAGAGAGATTGAGGAGAGAGATAGAAATAGTGAGGTAGATGTGAGCGAAGTTGAGAAGGAGAATAAGGAGTTAAGAGAGAAGTTAGCAGTGAGGGACAGAGAGGTGGATGATGCCAAGAGGGCACACCAGTCTTGTCTTGTCTCGCGCATTTGAGTAGTTTCCAAACCCAATATGATAAGGCCTACAAGGCACGCAACGTGCGGTCTTGGTAAGACAGGAGACCGAGCAACAGGTAGAAAAATTGCAGAAACAGTGCAATGATTTGAAAGCAGCCCTAAGAGCACTCCATACTTCCACAACGGAACAAAGACAGAGCTCCGTAGACCACGCAAAGTGCCGGAAGCAAATTGTAGAATTGCAATCTCTGCTTTCCGTTCAAAATATATTTCAGAGTACATTCGGACCCCAGTTAGATCAGGAAAAGGGCCCCGATTGGCAGGAATTGAATGAGACTGCCCATAGATACGTACATGGAACATGTACGCAGGAAAAACCCCAGAAAAGGAGAGCACCCCAACCCCCCATTGAACAGGGTGAACATACCCCCATGGACCCTGTAACCACACACCGCAGGGCCACAGCAGAAAGAGACACAGATTTCCTTTATACAACCCCGTTAACCGTAACCCAATTACGGGACGCGTGTGGAAAAATTACACCATTCCTCCCCACATCAGACCCCCACCAGTTTTTTGCTAAAGTTAAACATCAGGCCACCATGTACGGCCTGGACGAGAGAGAGCAGGTAAAACTCATGGTTTTAAGCCTCGACCCTTCAGTCGTGGCCGCCCTTCCTGATCCTCAGAATGTAGGAGGAGGCACACTCCAAGAGATGCACAAAGCGATCCTTGATGCGATCAGCTATAACAGAGGAGACCCGGTAGAAGGCCTAAACAAATGTAGGCAAAAGAAAACAGAGCATCCCACAGCGTTTGCTGGACACTTGTGAATTCACTTCACCGCAGTTTTTGGAGAATTAGCCCGCGCCCATTTATCCGCAGATAACATGACCAAATGGACTCGAATCCTGGTCTCTCATGCAACAGAGGCAGGACAGAGAGCTTGCGCAAATTATGACCCCTCAGACGAGGCCCACAATGAAAAATGGGTTTTGTAAAGGTTGTCCCGCGCTTGGGCGCAATCAGTACAAGGCAAAACCGCGTTTATAAAACCCGAGGAAGAACAGGCAGACATAAATCCAGTTAAAACGCACCAGAACCCCGCATGGGTAAATGAGGGCAGGAACAGCCCACCCCAGACCAATTCCCAAGAATGTTACAATTGTGGACATTTAGGACACTTTGCACGAGAGTGCAACGCACCACAAAAGCAGCAGAGAGTACAACAGACAGGCACCCTAAATAGGAATAGGGCAAAGCCGATCCATAGCACTGGTGCCCGTTCAAACAATGGAGACATGAACGGCACCGACTGACGGTGTTCGGGCTCCCCAACTTGGGTCTGCAACACCCTTTGGGACAAGTCCGGTCCACCGGTCGTAGCAGGCAAAGTCCGGGGACAGCCCATAGAATTTCTTTGGGACACAGAAGGGTTCCGCACCACACTCAATTCTTCCACGATGTTCCAGAGGGACACGTGGCCCACAACAGACACCATCACACTCAGCGGCTTTACAGATCATTTACAACAGGGACACATCACAGCCCATGTAGCGATACAGATAGGCAACATTACCACCAAGCACCCCATAGTTTTAGTTGATCTGCCCCACACAGCAGAACATATCCCAGGGATCGATTTTATGAGCTCCCACAACCTTTCTTCTGATCCAGTCAACAAGTGTGTTTGGAAAATGGCAAAGGCAGCACGAGCCCCCACCACGCTCACAGGTGGAGAGTATGAGAACAGGATTAGCTCCGTAGGAGACTTGTGGTTCGACCCTCGAGCCATTAGTCCAGACAAACAGGTTAGGGCAGTCCTGCAGGAACACAAAGCAGCATTTGCACAGCACAAGCACGACTGTGGCAAACTGGCTGGCTCTGTGTATATCACAGGTCCTGACCCCAGACCCCAGAAGCAGTACGGATTTCCCCAGGAAGCAGAGGGAGAAATCCCGAAGGTAATAGAGAGTTTACTTGACCAAGGCGTACTGAGATCAGTAGCCTCCACAAACAATGCCCCAATTTGGCCTGTCAGGAAACCGGATGGATCATGGCGACTGACCATTGATTACCGGGAACTGAACAAAGTAACCCCACAGTAGCCACAAGTCCCGGGATGATGCTCAAACAGGACTCCAGTCAAAAACAATTTCGGTTTTGGACATTAGCAACAGTTTTTGGTCCATTCCATTGGATAAAGCGTGCCAGTACAAATTCGCCTTCACATTCCAGGGACAACAATATACGTGTACGTGCCTTCCATAAGGCTTCCACAACTCCCCCTCCATTTTCCACTGATAGCAGGCAAATGGATTAGCAAAGTTTTCCCACCCCGATTGTCTGGTCCAGTACGTAGATGACTTGCTGCTACAAACAGACACAAAGGGAGAGCACATTTCGCTTGTCGCCGAACTCCTCGGACTCTTAAAAGAAATTGGTTGTAAAGTTAATCCCAAAAAGGCCCAGATTTTGAAAGAAAAAGTGATTTACTTGGGTACAGTAATCACTCATGGCAAACGCAAGATCAAGCAAAAGACAATTGACTCGATCGTCAAATTGCCCCTTCCCCACAATGTCTCAGCCCTCTGGTCATTTCTAGGACTGGTTGGCTACTGCCGAAACCATATTGAGGGTTTCGCCACTAAAGCAGCGCCCCTGTCGGAACTTCTCAAGAAGCAGGCACCTTGGGAATGGCTTCCACAGCATACGGATGCCGTGGACGCTTTAAAGACAGCACTCAGCACAGCCCCCGTACTACAGGTCCCAGATCTACTTTCCCCGTTTGCTATTGAAGTAGCAAGCACCAACTGAACCCTTTCGGCCGTGCTCCTCCAGGAACGCCAAGACCAATTACGCCCTGTAGCATACGCCTCACGCATTTTAGATCCTATCGAGCAAGGATTTTCTGCCTGTGAACGGCACCTGCTCGCAGTTTTTTGGTCAGTACAGTACTTTGCATACATAACAGGCCTCAACCCCATCACCATCCTCACTGAACACACCCCAACACAGCTATTGTTAGACGGCCGACTTAAAGATGGCACAGTCAGCCAAATCCGAGCAGCCCATTGGGCCCTTCTTTTCCAGGGACGGGACATTACAGTAAAAAGAACCAAGACCCACACCTTCCTTGCTGATAATTTGTAGTATGCAGGCACCCCTCGTGAGTGTGAGATCATCACCACACAACACAACACAGGCCCATTTATACCGAAGACACCTCCCAAGAAAGCAGGTAGTACACCCCAGACACCCCAGCCCACAGACACGTGCGCACCCCTGAAAATGTATGTGGATGGTTCCTCCACAGTTTTAAATGGAAAGAGAATCACCAGTTGCGGCGTTTATGTAGAGGACGTGCAGGGACGCACCCTAGATGAGATTTCACTAAAGTTGCCAGGACACTTAAGCTTGCAGGCAGCAGAACTGGCAGCGATCGCTTGTATTGTCGACCACCCCGACCCATTCCCGACCCCAGCAGACATCTACTCGGACAGCTTGTATGTCTGCAACAGTTTAATGGAATTCCTACCCCTGTGGGAAACCAGAGGATTTGTTTCCGCAGACGGCAAACCCCCACCCTCAGCCCCATTACTCCGACACATCTTAGAGAAAGCAAGAGATCGGAAATATGGAATCATTAAGGTTCGCAGTCATCACCGTTCTTCCCCCCCCCCGGTAACGTTAAAGCAGACGCCCTAGCGAAGGCAGGCTCCAGGCATGGTTATTTCTGGAACCCCCCCAAGACACCCCAGTACACGCAGTTCAGGTCTCACAGACCAACATTCAGGATCTAGCGAAAGCACAGAAAGAAGATGAGAAACTCAGGGAAGTTTTAAAGGGAACCTTCCCAGCCCCTTATGACAAGTTTAAAAATGCGGTAACCACCCATGACGGTGTGATTTTGAAAGACGGCATTTATGTAGTTCCCCGGCAGGACAGGAACCAGATCATTTGTCAGTTCCATGACAATCATGGACACCAAGGCATTGAACCCACCTTAGCCCACCTCAGACCACTCTGCTAGTGGCCTGATTTAAAAGCCTATGTAACCCACTATATTGAGAATTGCTTGATCTGTGCCCGGAACAATCCGGACAGATATGCAAAAAAAGCTCAACTTAGTCATACCCGCCCCATTAATGGCCCCTGGACTAATCTGCAGATAGATTACATAGGACCCCTACCCCCTTGCAGAAATTGGTATAAGTATGTGTTGGTGGGCATCGACACCTTCACAAAATGGGTGGAAGCTTTTCCATCACGAACGAATACGGCAAAAACAACTGCAAAAATCCTAACCCACCACATCTTTACAAGATGGCGCCTCCCCCGCAGTATAGAGTCCGATCAAGGCTCCCATTTCACAGGACGCGTAATGAAAAATGTCCTCACAATTTTCGGCATAAGACAAAAGTTTCATATTGCATACCACCCCCAGTCAAGTGGTATTGTAGAGAGAATGAACAGGACATTAAAAGCCACCCTTAGGAAAATGGTGCCGCAGAACAACAGTACCTGGGATTCAGTTCTTCCATTTGCTTTAATGTTTTTACGGAACACGGTATCCACGTCCACAGGATACACCCCCCACACACTCATGACCGGACGCCCCACGAAAGGGACAGAGTATTTATTAGGACTGGATTTGGCCAGCCCCGCAGTCACAGCCCTCACACATGAAAATGATGTACAGCAGCTAATTGAGAATATAAAGGCAGCCCAACTGGCAGCAGCTGTGAGACTTGGGACACGGAGGAAACAGAGCAAGGCTTGTTTCGACGTAACAGTACACGCCACTGAGTTTGCAGTAGGGCAGCAAGTGATGCTTTCCCTATACAACCCCAGTTCATTCCTTTCCTCCAAATTTTCCGGACCGTACTCCATTTCGGACAAAGTCAGCCCCTCGGTATACAAGACTACATATCCCAATGGCAAGTCTGCGTAGTTTCACATAAACCAGCTCAAGGCTTATGGCTCGCAGAATAACCATACACACCACATCCTGCTCGCAGCAACAGACGATCACACCCCGCCCACAGATGAAGCATTCCTACCCTCCCTCAGCCAGTCCAGCCCGTCCTCAGACACAACTTCAACTCCACCCCCAGAGGCACGACTCTGCCTCTCCCCGCCCCCAACCAGCAATGACAGCAACAGTGATAGCGACAGCAATGACGACAGCCACAGCACACCACGTTATGACTATCCCCCTGTACCAGGCCCCACTCCCAGCGATTCCAAGCATGATTCCAGTGACCCCTTCGAGATCAGGTACATAAAAGCCCCTGACCCAGACCCAACGCCCGACGATTACGGATTAAACCCTAGTAGCTCCAAACTCGACACACGATTCTGGCACCGAGACAATTCATTCAGGCTCATCCGGAATGATGAGATGGACCCCAATTCGCCCCACGCAGTTTTGGCAAAGTTACTCCAGTCGAGAGTATGGCAGCCGGGAGAAGATGGTGACATAGAGTCTGACTCCCACCAAACAAATCCCTTTGCGACTCTGTTCGCAATTGAGCAGTGAGGCGTCCAGATGATGGTAAAAAGGAACCGATGGAGAGATACGGTGTCCTTTCTGATGGAACCTGCACCATGTTTGTTGTATGTTTGTTTGTTAGTGTTACTGTTAAGTGTTGATTGTGAAAATTGCACGTTTTCACGGCCCCAGGCCACCACTCCTTTAACGCCCCCTGGCAGTTAATGGATCAAGTTTGTCCACAGACAACCGTTCAGAGGAACAAGTTTGTCCACAGAAACCTTTTGGAGGTAAAAGTTTGCCCAGACACCAGTTCGTAACTGCTCTTCTGCTTCGAGAGAGAAGAGGCATAACTGCAACCCCCACGACGACCACATTCTTACCCGTTCTTGCTGGTTGCTCAGGCAGTGGAGAAACGGCACTGGTCCCCGCCCTGCCTGAGGCCCCCCCCCTTTGGTCAGCTACACTCAGGTAGAGCACATACGGCACTGATCACCGTCCTACCCAGGGATTCCATCCATTTCTTACCCGCCACGGCCCACACGCACCCCATTTTGGCACTTTTTGTTCGAAATTTTTTTTGTTTGTTTCACGGCGACCCTTTGGTTGCTCTCCATATGCTATTTACATCCTCAAACACTGGGATGGTAAATTACACCGGCTGCGAGACGGCTCGCACTGTGTCAGTATTTTGCTCGGATGTCTTGTCCAGATATTCGGTTTTTAAAAAAAATGAGGGAGTCACAGATGGTGACTAATTATAAAGGGTAATTGGCAATAAAGGACAGACAGAGAGACAGACACACAAAATCTTAAGCAAGATAATTTCAGATATTATGCTTGTGTTCACAGAATTCCGGAACCTCAGGAAGCAACAAGAAGAAAAGAAGAAGAAAGAAAGACGAAAGATGAAGACGACCTCCATCTTTTTCACCTGGATCTTAGCGGGATCCCTTCAATTGCGCGCGGACACTACCCCCCTCTCTCCCCCCCCCCCCTCCCCCCCCCCCCCACCCCACAGGCCGTCAATGATTCCCACTCCTGCAATACACAGAGCCCAGCGACAGTTAACAATACCCCGACCTGGTGTGATAAGTCTATCACTTGGTATTCACTCTCGTACGTAGTAGAAGCCCTCTTAGCACTGGTGATACTTTGCAGTGTCGTGCAGACTATTAAAATCAGAAAATGGCGAAGGAGAGCCTACCGCTCTCACACCCCGGTATACACGTTTAGGTCCCCTATCTTCGGATTTCACCAGACCCCCGAACCCCTTGACATGAATTAAAGTGCATCTGTTTTTTGTGTGTGTTTTGTTCGTTCCAGTAAAGAAATGTAAACTCTGTGCTTGACTGCCAAGCCAGAGAAATTTGTGTGCTGCTATTTGTAGAGTTAAGATGTTACAGAATATTTTTGAATTGTTTGAGTGAGGATAGTTTATTGAGGATAGATAGAGGTTCCAGTTTTTAAATTTATTTTGTAATGCATGCCTGAATGTCATAGTGCCCCGTAGAGTTTTATAATAATGTATGTGTTTAAAATGATTTTAGGTAAAATTGTGTTTCTTAGCATAGGGCAGTATAGAGCCTAGTCATGGGTGCCCCGCTTGGTCAGAGAACGAAGACGACACGGTAATGTGATCCTTCACGCTTCACGTTGAGGGTCACAAGGAGGGAGTGTAGCCACCTGGGGTGGCCATGTCCCGATTACAAAATGGACACTTTGCAAAGAATGAAGGGAAAATTGGACAGTGCTGAGAAAGCAAGGAGGTGCAAGGTTTGTCTGTTGATTGGAGCCGTAGCTCCCAGGCAAGACCGATACTGCAAAGCCATTACCATACTAATGAGCCATCTCTGGGGACAAAAGAGAAACATTTAGGTAAACGATACTAAAGCAGTCACCCCGTTGCCAGAGGAGACTTGAACAAAGCAGGCCAACGGCCACCTAGGGCCCGCCCAGCAATCAGGGCAGCCACCCCTTTATTGGAGGAAATCGATACCAATGATTAGGATACGGTCCAATTAATTGGGACCAAGTTCATGTTCCGCCCAAAAGCACGCGAAGCCCCCTTTGGGTATAAGAAGAAGCCCCCAAGAGAGAATCGTTCTTCTTGGCTCTCAGCGACGAGACGCCTGCCTAGCAGCTGCACCAGAACAAATAAGTCCAAAGTCAACGCACATTACGAGATAGACGCTCCGAGCTACTATTCCGTACCAGTTCGACCCCAACAGCCTCAGAACCGGACAACGGCCATTGTTCCTCTGACTGAGTGGGCGCCCGAAGCTAAGTATAGGCTTTAGTAGTAGTGATAGTTTAGTTGGTAGAGTTTGTGCATGAGTATAATTGACTGTGTGTGTAAATAAATGAGCATTGATTTCGAACTGACTAACTGGTGTATCGAGTCTTTGATCAGTATTCGGTTTTGAACCTTGTGGCGGTATCGAAAGGATACCTGGCAACTCTTGAGCAAACGTAATTAGAATTAAGGACGGCGACCATATTAACCACCATAAACAGAGCCAATTAAAGAGAGAACACAACGAGCAACAGTTGTTAGTTAAGATGGTAAATAGCTGAGGCCCAGATCCTCAATTGGTACCAATAATCACATTCTGCCAATTAGATAACCTGTCCATTATCCTTACACTGTGCCTCTTGCCATGCTGTCAATTTCCTAATCAATCAATCATTTATCAATTCCACGAGTTGGGCGGCATGGTTGCGCAGTGGTTAGCATTGCTGCCAGGGCAGCACGGTGGCCTAGTGGTTAGCACAACCGCCTCACGGCGCTGAGGTCCCAGGTTCGAATCCCGACTCTGGGTCACTGTCCGTGTGGAGTTTGCACATTCTCCCCGTGTCTGCGTGGGTTTCGCCCCCACAACCCAAAAATGTTCAGAGTAGGTGGATTGGCCACACTAAATTGCCCCTTAATTGGAAAAAATAATTGGGTAATCTAAATTTATAAAAAAAAATAAATAAAATAAAATAAAGCATTGCTGCCTAACAGCGCTGAGAACCTGGGTTCGATCCCAGCCCCTGGTCACTGGGCGTGTGGAGTTTGCACATTCTCCCCATGTCTGCGTGGGTTTCGCCCCCACAACAAAATATGTGCAGAGTAAGTGGATTGGCCACACTAAATTGCCCCTTAATTGGAAAAAAAATAATTGGGTACTCTAAATTTACTTTTTTCTTTAGAATCAATTCCATGAGAGATTTTGTGAAATGCCTTCAGGAAGTCCATATAAATAACATCCACTGGCATTCTTCTGTCCACTATCTTCAATTCTTTGAAGAGATAATCAATCAGACTCATAAGCCATGATTTGCCCTTTACTTATCCATACCCAAAAAGTTGTCTGGTAATCTCTTTAACAACAGACATTAGGCTTTTTGGTCTACAATAACCTGGCTTCTCTTTCTCACCTTTTTTTAAATCGTAAAGGGCCAACGTGCACAATTTTCCAATCAAAAGGAATGGTTCTGGAATCCGGAGAATTTTGGGAGATTATAGTCAGGGCATCTATAATGTCAACAGCTATTTCTTTTAAAACTATGGGATGGAAACCATCTGGTCCTGATGATGTGTCAGTCTTTATTATCATTTACTTAATTACTGTGATTTGTTGATCTTGATTTGTGTGAGCAAGTCTTTATCCCTGATTACAATATTGGGTTCTTGGGATCTCTAGCATGCTCAACTCTTTCTCTACTGTCTATACTGATGCAAAGTAATTATTCAACATGTCTGTGTTGTAGACGGGAGGGGGGTTTAATAGAAACAGTCCTGATTTCTCCAGTCACTATCTGTCTGTAAACAGAAAGGTATATTCATTTCCCCATTTATAAGCAGTGGCGTATTTCCCAATCCCTCAATTGTGGTGTGATCCAATTACTATTAATAACTCACAGCAAAAGCTCTAGGCAGCATAAACTCAGAGGGTTAGTTTATTTGCATATGCTCAAAACTCAGGAGGAGGGTCACTATATTTTCCCCTACACATTCATACCATAAAAGGTAGCACCAGGGTCCCAGGTTCGATTCCTGGCTTGGGTCACTGTCTGTGCGGAGTCTGCACATTCTCCCCATGTCTGCGTGGGTTTCCTCCGGGTGCTCCGGTTTCCTCCCAAAGTCCGGAAAGACGCACTGTTAGTCAATTTGGACATTCTGTATTCTCCCTCTGTGTACCCGAACAGGTGCCAGAATGTGGCGACTAGGGGCATTTCCGTGTTAATGTAAGCCTAATTGTGACAATAAAGATGATGATTATTATTATTTTTATTATTAAAAGAGCGATAAAGAAAGAAAGATTTGCAGGGCAAAGGTGATGGTTCAGAAGTTCCAGTACAAATGCTGGAGATGTGGCCAGATATTCAAACCTGGACACAGCCCCTTTTCTGTGCTGCTGCTTGGTTGATGAAAGATGACAGACCGAGTTTTGCAGTTCCCCAAGGCAATATTACAGGTTCCACCTGTAATATCGGTGTCATGTCACATGACTCCCACCTCTGTGCTTTGGCTTTGACAAAGGATGTATAGATGAAGATTGTTAATGTTCTAACAATTAAGTCTTAACAGGAGATTGCGGGGTCCTTTATCCTAGCAGTCAAATCGGCACCAGTTGCCCTGGCCTCACTAATGACATGCAGGTGACCTTTGTATAACTCCCTTTAAATTTGGTTTCTGCACTCCACAGGAGCCATGAGCATATCCTCAGAGACAGCGAGGTGCAAGTGGCACTGCCAAATAATGTCATATCTAATAGTTTATTGTTTGAGGGTGTGATGATCTGGAATGGCCTGGATTTTAGACTCAATAAAATTGGACGCTAAATTAAGAATTGGACATTTTAAATCAAACTGCAGTGAGCTCTAGGTAGGTTAATGGAAATTTGAATTTGACCAAAAATCCAAATACACTTAAGCACAGGCATACTGCCAGGATATTTCTGGGCCTGCCTTATCAATCACCCATCAGGAGATAATAAGCTCCATTCATATGCATTGATTTGTTTTGGGTTGCCCAGATCGAGCCAGTCTTTCTGGCACCCAGAGTTCCTGTCATTACCTTATATGGCAACTGACTATATACAAACAACGCCACCAGAGATGGACATCTAGGGGTAGGTCCCTTGTGTCCAGCCGAGCAGTCATCACCAAGATTATTGGGTGTTGGGACCCCCTCCCGAGACCCTATTAGCTGTGGGCCAGAGAATGTTCCGGAAAGGCGCAAAGGGAGGGGGATAAAGGTAGACGCTCAAAGACACACCGCAGTGAAGACTCCGTGCTGCAGAGATGGGAGGAAGCAGCTAGTGAGACCTGCCTTCATAACGCAAACCCTGAGGAAATCGAGACTCAGAGAATCGGACCCCAGTGTGACTTGAGTTCATTGGCACTGGTGGTATTAAAATCTTGGAGCTGTTGTTAGTGGGGCAATTTAAGAGTTAATTGAAGGGTAACTGTTTTACTGTTTGTCGATAAAGTTTTGTCTTTTTTACGCCTTGTCTGTAAAGATACATGGGTAAAACATTTGGTTAATAAACTGGTGGCAGGCAGCACGGTGGCATAGTGGTTAGGATTGCTGCCTAGGGCGCTGAGGACCTGGGTTCGAATCCCGGCCCTGGGTCACTGCCCGTGGGAGTTTACACATTCTCCCAGTGTCTGCGTGGGTTTCACCCCCACAACCCAAAGATGTGCAGTATAGGTGGATTGGCCACGCTAAATTGCCCCTTAATTGGAAAAATTAATTGGGTACTCTAAATTTATTAAAAATAAATAAATAAATAAACTAGTCGAAGTGTCTGAAATTTTACAGACGCAACAAGGGTCACCCCCAGACACGGCCTCAGCCATTTTAAAAGGGCATTGACCAGTTTTAAAATTCTAGAATTGAGCCTGGAGGAGATATCTATATGGGGCAGCACAGTGGTGAGCACTGTTGCTTAACAGCGCCAGGGTCCCAGGTTCGATTCCCGGCTTGGGTCACTGTCTGCGGAGTCTTCCCGTGTCTGCATGGGTTTCCACCGGGCGCTCCAGTTTCTCCCCACAAGTCCCGAAAGACGTGCTGTTAGGTGACTTGGACATTCTGAATTCTCCCCGTGTACCTGAACAAGTGCTGGAGAGTGGCGACTAGGGGCTTTTCACAGTAACTTCATTGCAGTGTTAATATAAACCTACTTGTGATCGTTATAGAGTGTGAGGTCTTGGTTCATGTGCTATTTTCATATTTTGTATTGCCAACATCACCAGTGTTTATTTCCCGGGTCCACGTTGCTCCTGACCAGTCTTGTTTTAAGTATGTAATTATGAACACTTTTTGTGTTGTTTTTGAAGTCCTTTGCAAGTTTCTATTGATACTTTTCCTAACTTTTACCATCTGTTTTGTCATCCTTTTCGATTCTTTATATCTTCCTCATTTGTCCAGATCTGTGCTTTTTGTTTTTGCATTTTACATGTTTTTTAAATTCTCTTTTATTAGTACTGCTCTCATACTTCAGGGGTATAAACTGATTCTGTATCACATTCAATTATTTTTTCAATGTTTCCTACTGACCAACTGCAAGGAGAAGAGGATCGATTTGGAAACTACCCTTTTTAGATAAATCTTTCTTTAAATATTGCAAAAGACTAAGAACTCAGACTGTATATTTTTATCTAAACCATATAGTTAGCCTAATTGCTATTTTGTAAATTTAAAAACTGAGCAAGATCCTTAAAATGGCTGAACCTACGGCTGTCTGTGACCCCAAACAAAATAAGCCACTTGGCAGTTGTAGGAAAACTTATAGCTCGTTATCTCTGAGGATCCACGAACAGCCCCCTTTGGCTGCACAGTCCAAATGTAAAGAGAGCTGCACAAAGGCCATCTCCATTTAATAACTCAGGCTGGCCAACAGGAGATGGATCATTTGTTGAGACAAATACCCGCAAGCTTCCTTGCAATTCTTAATGACTAAGTCATTTAAGTCTTTGGAATCCAGACAATGGATGCACATCCTTTGTCAAAAGGATGGAGTCATGTGACATGGGCCTCAGGCTTGTGGGACAAGTAATATTACTTTGCCGAATTGTACAGCTTAGTCTTCTGTTTATCATCAAACTGGCAATCTCACAGAAAAGGAGGTCTGCCAAGGTTGAACACCTGGCCCCATCTACACTGCTTGTGGAAATTCTGTACCATCGCCTAAATACTGATTTATCTTTGTATGCTTACTTCATCGTTTGGCGTCAACACTACTGGAAAATTGAAATATACAGCATCGGTTTTTGACCCACCAACCTCCGCGAAGGAATACCTCATTGGACTTTGATTCTGGGCTCTGGAACCCACACAAAACAACATTTCTTTTCTCTCTGGTCTCAGTATTATCACCTTTTCTCTATCCTGTTCTGAACTGAATGATTGTGGAAGCGACATTGTGATCCTGCTTTAGCATTTTGTATGTGCGCAAATAAACTAACCTTTGTTAATCCTATCTCGGGTTTGCTGTGGGGTTATTTTTTTTTTAATGTTTCTTTATTCTCCTCCTTTTTCGCATTTCCTCCCAAATTTACACCCACCAACAATAAACAATAATCAGTAACAAATATGTCAATCCCCATATCAATAACCCCGAATGCATCCTCCCACCAAATCCAAAACATTCGCCCACATGTTCACATAAACAACTGACAAAAAGGAATCAGGAATCACCTGTGGCCACCATTAACACCCATCGCCCCCCTTCCCCCCCCAATCCCTCCCACCACCCCCCCCCCCCAACTAATGTTCGATGTCATCCAGTTCTTGAAAATGCATAATGAATAATGCCCATGACTTGTGGAACCCCTCAGTCCTTCCCCTCAGTTCAAACTTAACCTTCTGAAGAGTCAAGAATTCCAACAGGTCCCCCGCCACGCCAGGGCACAGGGTGGAGAGGCTGCTCTCCATCCCATCAGGATCCGCCTTCGGGCGATCAACGAGGCGAAGGCTACGACATCTGCCTCGGCACCCGTTTCCAACCCTGGCTGGTCCAACACCCCGAATATGGCCTCCCGGGGCCCGGGTTGCTGTGGGGTTATTAATAGAAAATTGGATCTCACAACTAACCGAGGGGTTGGGGAAATAGGCCATTGCTTCTAAAGTGGGAAACAAATCCAAACCCTTTTCTGTTTATGGCTGGGTGGTGAGAAGAGAAATTAGTGCTGTTTAAATTGACTTCCTCCCTCCCCCCTTCTGCATAAGAGTATTCGGCACCTCTGAGGGATGCAAATGTCTAGCAATTCAGTTACGCTTCATAAAAAAGGTGATGCTCTTCAGCATTGCAATGATTTCCTGCATTTGATACAGAAGTGACTGCCGTCATTTTGAAGTATTTACTGGGACTCGCACAGAATTTTCGCCCGTGCCCAGATGGAGATGATGGTAATCATTGGAGTGTCGTGCACCAAGATACTAAGAGAACTTGATGAGGAGACACAAAACGACAAATGACTTTGGCATTGACTTTGAGCGTTCCAGCTCATACCCTGTCATGAGGCACGTTTCATTCAAGACTTACAGATGAGTGGGGCACAATTGTGGAGCTGTGGCTTTTTATCTTGAACCGAGTAAAGTAATTGTGTGGCCACGCAAAGAAGAATTACATCACAGGTCGATTATAAACCAGAATCGTTACTCGCTGTCAAACTAAGTGCTACAGTGACTAATGGAGCATTGTGTGCTTTTGTTTGCATGTTTATTGGGTACAAAACGAATAGTGACCCCATGTCCTAACCTCTGGATTTCAAGCTTTCCGGAGAAATCAAGTCACTGCCATTCATGTTCATCCAGGGCTAATGAGTGATGTTCTCCCTACCCTCCTCAACTTTCCACCACCGACCCCCTCCAACCCCACATTCCCTCCTCAACCTTTCCAATCTGCCTGTGACACAAATGTTGACCATGTCACCTTCCTCCCAGGAGTTCTCTTCCTTTGACAAGACTTATCCAGCGTGAGCTCCCTTCTCCCTCCACGGACGCTGCCAGACTTGCTGAGATTGTCCAGTGTTTTCAGTGCTTGTTTCAGATTCCAGCACCCGCAGTAATTTCCTTTTAGCCCTTGCTCAGCTAACCTTGCCCAGTCCCATTCCTATCTATCCAGTCGTAGCCTGCAATGGCGTCTCTTCTCGCTGCCAATCCTGCATGATTGCCTCTGGAATAAACGAGGATTTGTCCTTGGTCTCCTCTTATTTCTCATCCATATGCCCGCCCTTGGCGACATCATTCGAACATCAATGTGCACCGATGGCGCCCTGTTTGCCATCCTCTCTTTCTGCTCCTCCACCATTATTGATTTGATATTCTGCTTTTCTGCCAGCTAGTACTGCGTAAGCACAAATATCCTCCAACTAAATATTAGAAAGACTGAAACTTGCTTTCCATTTTCCTGCAAATTCTGTCTCCTTGCCAACGGGTCCATCCCTCTCCCTGGCCCCTGTCAGAGTTTGAAACATTGGTGGTGTATTTACGTTTCGCTTCCAAACATCACTTACACTTCCATAACATTTCTCATCTTTACTCCTGCTTCAGCTTGCTGTTGCTTGCCCACCACAAGCTGTCGCCAGGTTATTTGTGGAGGGCATTGCCCTGTTTAGGGTTTCTAATAGCTACAAAGCTCAATGCAAAAATCCGCATCAAGGGCTGAATTTTATGGGGCCCTCAGGAGTGGAATAAGGAGGCAGGGGGTTGAGTGCCTGTTGCCAACCTACTGACGTGGCATTCTGCCAGTGGCATGGAAGGTGAAGGACGTCTCTTCCACACAGAGACCAACTGTGCTACTTAAGTGGCCAAGTAAGGGTCTCTCCCCACCATTGCTGGTATCTTACCAGTGGTGAGTGGACCCTCCATCATGTAGTGAGACCGCCTGGTCAGTCCTGGTTCATGGACAGACTCCTCTCGTGGAAACACTGCCTCCTTCCCCCGCAATCCTGCTCCTGGTGGCACTGCTGGGTATGACTGGCAGCTCATTGAGGCAGACCCAGCTGGCAGCTCTCCAGCTGTTTGATTGTTATACTCCAGCCTGGGCTCCCCGAATAGCAGAAGCATGGTTGCTTCTAGCTTTCCAGCCCATTATCGGGGCATTACTCCCGAACAGGTGCTAGAATGTGGCGACTAGGGGCATTTCACAGTAACTTCATTGAAGCCTACTTGTGACAATAAGCTATTATTCTGCGTACAGTCCAGACAGATCGTTCCATACATACAAAAAACCATAGGGCAAACATAAATCACAATGTAAATACATGGACACAGGCATCGGGTGAAGCATACAGGAATGTAGTATTACTCAATAGAGAAGATTTGTGAAGAGGTCAGATCAGTCCATAAGAGGGTCATTAAGGAGTCTGGTAACAGTGGGGAAGAAACTGTTTTTGAATCTGTTTGTGCGTGTTCCCAGACTTTTGTATCTCCTGCCCGATGGAAGAAGTTGGAAGAGTGAATAAGCTGGGTGGGAGGGATCTTTAATTACGCTGCTCGCTTTCCCCAGGCAGCGGGGGGTGTAGACAGAGTCAATGGATGGGAGGCGGATTCACGTGATGGACTGGGCTGTGTTCATGACTCTCTGTAGTATCTTATGATCTTGGGCCGAGCAGTTGCCATACCAGGCTGTGATGCATCCAGATAGGATGCTTTCTATAGTGTATCTGTAAAAGTTGGTAAGAATCAATGTGAGCACGGCGAATTTCCTTAATTTTCTGAGAAAAACTTTGTTCTTTGCCATTTTTAGCCATTGTGCTTTGTTGATTGTAGCATTGATGTAGGTGGACCAGGACAGATTGTTGGTGATGTGCACTCCTAGGAATTTGAAGCTGTCAACCATTCACCTCGGCCTGTTGATGCAGACTTGGGTGTGTACAGTACTTTGCTTCCTGAAGTCAATGACCAGCTCTTTAGTTTTGCTGGCATTGAGGGATAGATTGTTGTTGCTGCACCATTCCACTAGGTTCTCTATCTCCCTCCTGTATTCTGACTCATCGTTGTTTGAGATCCAACCCACTACGGTCATGTCATTAGCAAACTTGTATATGGTGTTGGAGCCAAAATTTGCTATGCAGTCATGTGTGTATAGGTTTTGTGTACAGTCGGGGTTAAGTACGCAGCCTGGTGGGGTCCCAGTATTGAGGACTATCATGGAGGAGGTGGTGTTGTTTATCCTTACTGATTGTAGTCTATGGGTCAGAAAATCAAGGATCCAGTTACAGAGTGAGGAACCAAGTCCAAGGTTGTGGTTTGATATGAGCTTGGCTGGGATTATGGTGTTGAAGGTGAAGCTGTAGCCAATGAATAAGAGTCTGACGTAGGAGTCCTTGTTGTTGAGATGCTCCAGAGATAAATAAATTTAAAGGGCCGAATTTTATTTTCCCAATTAAGGGGCAATTTAGTGTGGCCAATCCACCAGCACCGCACATCTTTGGGTTGTGGGGGTGGGACCCACGCAAACAGGGGGAGAATGTGCAAACTCCGCACGGACAGTGACCCAGGGCCAGGATCAAACCTGAGTCCTCAGCACTGTGGGGATGGCGTCTGCTGTGGACTGGTTGTGGCGGTATGCGAATTGCAGTGGATCTAGCCTTTCTGGGAGTATGGAGTTGATGTGCCTCATGACCAACCTCTCGAAGCACTTCCTAATGATCGATGTCAAGGCCACCGGACGATAGTCATTGAGGCACATTGCCTGGTTCTTCTTTGGCACCGGTATGATGGTGGTCTTTGTGAAGCAGGTGGGGACCGTGGAACGGAGTAAAGATGTCTGTGAACACATCTGCCAGCTGGTCCGTGCAGGATCTGAGTCCACGACCAGGGACCCCTTCAGCACCCGTCGCTTTCTGAGGGTTCACTTTCAAGGAAGCTGATATGACTTTGGAAACTGTGTCGGTGGGTATGGGCATGTCAGAGGCTGCTGGGGCAGTTGTCAACAGTTTGATGGTTTCCTGCCCGAACTGAGCACAGAATACATTGAGTTCATTAGGGAGGGGTGTGCTGCTGCCAGAAATTATACTCAGCATTGCTTTTTAGCCCGTTATATTGTTTAAGCCTTGCCTCAACCGATGAGAGTCCGTGACGTTAGTCTGTGACGTTAGTCTGTGACTCTAGCTTGGTCTGATATTGTCTCCTGATGACTTTGCAGAGATCGTACCTGGATTTCTTATATAGGTCGGAGTCGCCTGTCTTGAATGCTTCAGACCTGGCCTTCAGGAGGGAGTCAATCTCCTGATTAAGCCATGGTTTCCCTACTCCCACGTCCACAAGGTGTATTCCCGAATTGACTACTTTGTTGTGAGTAGGGACCTGCCGGCCGGAATGGTGGGGGCAGAATATTCAGCAATTGCCATGTCGGACCATGCTCCGCACTGGGTAGGCCTGCAGTTTTGTAAGGTCAGCTTTCAGAGCCCACCATGGAGGCTGGAAGTTGGATTACTTGCGGACGAGGCGGTGTGCGAGAGGCTGAGGAAATGCATGCAGAATTACCTGCAGGTGAACGATATTGGAGAAGTCTCGGCAGCGGTGCTCTGGAAGGCACTGAAGGCAGTGGTGAGAGGGGAGCCAATTTCAATCCAGGTGTACAGGGACAGGACGGACAGGGCAGAGACGGACCGACTGATTAAGGAAATTCTACGGATGGACAGGAGTAACGTGGAATCCCCGAGGCCAGAGTTACTCAGGAAACGACAGAGGCTGCAGGCCAAATTTGGGGTGCTGACTACTGGCAAGGCTGTAGAGCAGCTTAGAAAGGCAAAAGGCCCGATTTATGAGAAGGCCAGTAGAATGCTTGCGCAGCAACTGAGGAAGAGGGAAGCGGCTAGGGAAATAGGGAGGGTAGTGGATGGGAAGGTAATCTAGTGGGTGACCCGGCAGGGCTGAACAAGATCTTTAGGGCCTTTTATAGGAAGCTGTACACTTCGGAACCACCCGGGAGAACAGGGGGATGAGGCGATTCCTGGACGGATTGACCTTCCCAAGAGTGGGGAGGGGGTTGGTGGAAGGACTGGGGGCCCTGGTCAGGATCAAAGAGGTATTGGGGGGCCTGAAGATCATGCAGTTGGGTAAAGCCCCGGGGCCGGACGGGTATCCGGTGGACTTTTACAAAAAATTTGCCGGGATAGTGGGGCCGGTGCTGGTCAGGGTCTTTAACGAGGCAAGAGACAGAGGGAGTTTACCCCCGACGATGTCGCAGGCCACCATCTCGCTTTTCTGAAACGGGATAAGGACCCGGAGGCTTGTGGTTCATACAGGCCGATCTCTTTGATCAACGTAGACGCCAAGTTACTGGCCAAGATTTTGGCAACTAGAATTGAGGACTGTGTACCGGATGTAATTGTGGAGGATCAAACCGTGTTTGTAAAGGGGAGGCAGCTGGTGGCCAACTTAAGAAGGCTGCTCTGTTGCTCGTTGTGTTCTCTCTTTAATTGGCTGTTAATGGTGGTTAATATGGTCGCCTTCCTTAATTCTAATTACATTTGCTCAAGAGTCGCCAGATATCTTTTGATACCGCCACAAGGTTCAAAACCGAATACTGATCAAAGACTCGATACACCAGTTAGTAAGTTCGAAATCAATGCTCATTTATTTATACACACAGTCAATTATACTCATGCACAAACTCTACCAACTAATCTATCACTACTACTAAAGCCTATACTTAGCTTCGGGTGCCCACTCAGTCAGAGGAACAATGGCCGTTGTCCAGTTCTGAGGCTGCTGGGGTCGAGCTGGTACGGAATAGTAGCTCGGAGCGTCTGTCTCGTAACGTGCGTTGACTTTGGACTTACTTGTTCTAGTGCAGCTGCTAGGCAGGTCTCTCATCGCTGAGAGCCAAGGCCAAGGGAGCGATTCTCTCTTGGGGGCTTCTTCTTATACCCAAAGGGGCTTCGTGCGCTTTTGGGCTGTCCTTGAACTTGGTCCCAATTAATTGGACCGTATCCTGATCATTGGTATCGATTTCCTCCAATAAAGGGGTGGCTGCCCTGATTGCTGGGCAGGCCCTAGGTAGCCGTTGGCCTGCTTTGTTCTAGTCTCCTCTGGCGCCGGGGTGTCTGCTTTAGTATCGTTTACCTAAATGTTTCTCTTTTGTCCCCGGAGATGGCTCTTCAGTACGGTAATGGTTTTGCAGTATCGGTCTTGTCTGGGAGCTATAGCTCCAATCAACAGATAAACCTTGCACCTGCTTGCTTTCTCAGCATTGCCCATTTTTCCCTTCATTCTTTGCAAAGTGTCCATTTTGTAATCGGGACGTGGCCACCCCAGGTGGCTACAGCTCAACGTGATTATGATGCCCCCGGAGAGTAGGGAGGTAGAGATAGCGGTAGCCATGGATGCTGAAAAGGCTTTTGACCGGGTCAAGTGGGATTATCTGTGGGAGGTACTAGGACGGTTCGGGTTCAGGGCGGGGTTCGTCGACTGGGTTAGGTTATTATATCAGGCCCCGGAGGCGAGTGTAAGGACGAACAGGACGACATCGGACTACTTTAGACTGCACCGTGGGATAAGACAGGGCTGCCCTCTCTCCCCACTGCTGTTTGCGCTGGCCATAGAGCCGCTGGCAATTACACTGAGAGCTTCTAGGGGCTGGAAAGGGCTGGTCCGGGGGGGAGTGGAACATAGAGTCTCGTTCTACCCAGACGATCTGCTGTTATATGTATCAGACCCAATGGTGGGGATGGATGGTATCATGGCAATCTTGAGGGAATTTGGCCGACTCTCAGGATATAAACTGAACATGGCTAAGAGCGAGTTGTTTGTAATTCAGGCGAGGGGGCAGGAGAGCAGGCTGAGGCGGTTACCGTGGGGGAGAGTTTCCAATATTTGGGGATTCAGGTGGCATGAGACTGGGGCAAGTTGCATAAGCTCAATCTGTCCTGACTGGTGGAACGAGTGAGGGAGGAGGTCCGGAGGTGGGATGCGCTCCCACTGTCATTGGCGTGGAGGGTGCAGACTGTTAAGATGACGATTCTCCTGTGGTTCTTGTTTGTTTTTCAGAGTCTCCCCATCTTTATCCCGCGGTCCTCCTTTAAGAAGCTGAATAAAATTATTTGGGGATTTGTATGGGCAGGGAAGTCCCCGCGGGTGAAGAGGGTGGTGCTTGAAAGGAGCAGAGGAGAAGGGGGGCTGGCGTTGCCGAACATCAGCAACTATTACTGGGCGGCCAACATAGCGATAAGGAAATGGGTGATGGGTGCGGGGTCGGTTTGGGAGCGGATGGAGGCTGCTTCGTGCAGGGGCACTAGCTTAGCAGCCCTGGTCATGGCGCCTCTGACGCTTCCACCGGCACGGTACTCCACCAGCCCGATAGTGGTGGCGGCTCTTCAGATCTGGAGCGAGTGGAGGAGGCATGTAGGGGAGGTAAGAGCCTTGGTGTGGACCCCAATCTGTGGCAACCACCAATTTGCCCCGGGGAACATGGACGGGGGTATCGACTGTGGAGGAGGGCGGGGATTGTGAGGATGGGAGATCTGTTCCTGGAAGGGAGCTTTCCGAGCATGAGGGCGCTGGAGTAGAAGTTTGGGCTGGCGAGAGGGAACGACTTTAGATACTTGCAGGTGAGGGATTTTGTACGCAGACTGGTGCCGTCCTTCCCACGCCTCCTGCTGAAGGGGAGGCAGGACAGAGTAGTTTCTAGGGGAGAGGTGGGAGAGGGTCGAGTCTCAGACGTCTACAAGGAACTAATGGGAGCTGAGGATACGCAGAACGAGGACCTGAAGCTTAAATGGGAAGAGGAGCTCGGGGGGGGGGGGGGGGGGGGGGGGGGGGGGGGGAGGAGAGATGGGATGAGCAGAGTAAACACGACGGCAACATGCGCCAGGCTCAGCCTGATCCAGTTTAAGGTTGTGTACCGGGCCCACATGGCGGTGGCCCGGAGGAAATTCTTCGGGCTGGAGGACAAGTGTGCTAGATGCGCCGGAGGGCCGGCTAACCATGTACACATGTCCTGGTCGTGCCCTAAACTCAGGGGGTATTGGCAGGGATTCGCAGATGTCATGTTCCGGATATTGAAAACTGGGGTGGTAATGAGCCCTGAGGTGACAATCTTTGGGGTTTCGGAGGGCCCGGGAGTCCAGGAAGAGAGAGAGGCCGACATTCTGGCCTTTGCTTCCCTGGTAGCCCGGCGACGAATACCGTTAGCATGGAGGGACTCAAAGCCCCCGAGGGCTGAGGTATGGCTATCGGACATAGCGAGCTTTCTTGGCCTAGAGAAAGTAAAGTTCGCCTTGAGAGATTCGCTTCTAGGATTCGCACGAAGGTGGCAGCCATTTATTGACTTCTTCGCAGAAGAGTAAGCGTAAGCGGAGGGGGGGGGGGGGTGGGGGGCAGGGGCGGCTAGGGGCTAGGGTAGAGTAGGGGGATATTGAGGCAGGGCCTTGCGTGAACAGAGCCGTGGTTTGCACTATGTTTAATTTGTGTCTTGACTTCTTTTTTTTATACTGTACAATGTCACTTTTTCTATATGCCTAAAATACCTTAATAAAATTGTTTGTTAAAAAAAAGCCATGGTTTCCGGTTGGGGATTGTGCGTACTACTTTCTTTGGCATACAGTCGTCCACACATTTGCTGATAAAGGGCGGAATTCTCCGACCCCCCCCACTGGGTCGGAGAATCGCCGCGGTGCCACTCGAATCATCCGGCCCCTCGACTGCTCCTACCTCCACCTGCTGTACCAGAGCGGCTGTGTGGTGTGCACCAGTTAGTGTCCCAGAAGTCTCATCACTAAAATGGCCAACCGAGGTGAGTGTCTCTGCGATGGCGGAGGGTGCAGGGGACAGCTGTGACGCAACCTCAGTGTCTTCATCGGAACTGAGGTCGGGGGTCCCCTGGGGTGCCATGTCCTGTATGTCCGGCCCCTCCGTGGTGGTGTCGTGTTGTGTTCTTTCATGTCTGCCTGTGCCCTGTGTGCTGGTGTCCTGGGTCATCGTGTCGTGTCTGTCTGTCCCCTGTGTGCTGATGTCCTGGGTCATCGTGTCGTGTCTGTCTGTCCCCTGTGTGCTGATGTCCTGGGTCATCGTGTCGTGTCTGTCTGTCCCCTGTGTGCTGATGTCCTGGGTCATCGTGTCGTGCCTGTCTGTCCCGTGTGCTGGTGTCCTGTGTTGTCATGTCGTGTCTGTCTGTCCCCTGTGTGCTGATGTCCTGGGTCATCGTGTCGTGTCTGTCTGTCCCCTGTGTGCTGGTGTCCTGGGTCGTCGTGTCGTGTCTGTCTGTCCCCTGTGTGCTGGTGTCCTGGGTCATCGTGTCTTGTCTGTCTGTCCCCTGTTTGCTGGTGTCCTGGGTCATCGTGTCGTGTCTGTCTGTCCCCTGTGTGCTGGTGTCCTGGGTCATCGTGTCGTGTCTGTCTGTCCCCTGTGTGCTGATGTCCTGGGTCATCGTGTCGTGCCTGTCTGTCCCCTGTTTGCTGGTGTCCTGGGTCATCGTGTCGTGCCTGTCTGTCCCCTGTGTGCTGGTGTCCTGGGTCATCGTGTCGTGTCTGTCTGTCCCCTGTGTGCTGATGTCCTGGGTCATCGTGTCGTGTCTGTCTGTCCCCTGTGTGCTGATGTCCTGGGTCGTTATGTCGTGCCTGTCTGTCCCCTGTGTGCTTGCGTCCTGTGTCGTCACTGGACTGGGCCGGGGGGCTGTTGTTGGAGCTGCCCTCCCCATCGCTGCTAGAGTCCCTGCGGGTTGGCCGCCCAGGCGCTGGCCGGGGTCGGTGTAAGCCTGATGCGCCTGGTTGATCTGGGTCGGCTGACCGTCTTGGCGCTGGATGGGCGGTGTCTGCCAGGTGCGCCCAGTTGGTCCGCGTCGGGTGGCTGTCCAGGCGCTGGATGCGGGCGGTGTCCGCCGGGTGCTCCAGGTCGGTCACCGCCTGGCCTTGCGACACACAATACACCATCATGGTTAGGCAGGTGGAGGGGGATGTGTGTCCGGTATGGGGTGAGGGGGGAGTGCTGAGGGGAGAGTGCTGAGGGGGGAATGCTGAGGGGAGAGGGCTGAGGGGAGAGGGCTGAGGAGAGAGTGCTGAGGGGAGAGTGCTAAGGGAAAAGGGGCCAGGCAGAGGGGTGATCTCACTTGGTGGCACGCCCCTGATCTCAGCATGGGCAATCTCCTGGTCCTCCGGGAGGGGGGTGTGGGGGGGGGGGGGGGGGGGGGGGGTGATAGCATTGTTTGGGGTCCGATGCAAGCGGTTGGATCTATGTTGGCATGGGTGCGCAGGGCACACGGCCAACGCGGCTTGCATAGGAGGCTGCAGCCATGCGGGGCACGGCTGTGGGTGTACCGTCCCCCTGGGGAGGGGGTGGGTGTTACACATGTGGGGGGTAGGGGGGGGGGGTGGTGCCATGGGCACATTCCTGGATAGTCACCCTGGCTGCCCTCAGTAGGTCGTTCAGCTTTTTGTGACACTGCTCACCAGTCAACGCATTGGCACTGACGGCCGCGCCCACCTCCCTCCACAGATCCCGGGCCACGTTTGGTGGGACCCTCTGGCCGGGTCCAGGGTACAGACACCCTCTCCTCTCCTCGAGGGCGTCCAGGAGCGTCTCCAGGTCGTGGTCGGTGAACCGGAGCGCTGCTCGGCTTGGCGCCATGTTGCTCCAACGGCGGCCTGTGCGCTCGCGTTGCCTTATGTGTGACACGGCGCCACGTCGATTGCGTGACGCTGCATCTCCGATGCTGCTCTGATGTCTGATGCTGCACCTCCGCGCTGCCCACCGCGCCCCTGCTAGCCCCCTTGTACGGTGCAGAATGGGGTCCCAGAATGGGCGTCGACCGCAGAGTGAAACATTCCCGTTTTGACACCACCGCCAACACTCTGCCATCGGAGCTGAGAATCGCGCCCAACATCTGTGACGGTGGTGGCTTACTCGTTTAGGTTGGTTGCTGAGTTCTTAAATATGGACCAATCCACTGACTCCAAGCAGTCATGTAGGAGCTCTTCTGTTGCCTCAGACTAGCACTGCACGACCTTCTTAACTGGATTCTCCCGCTTGAGTTTCTGCTTGTATGCCGGGAGAAGAAGCACCATCTTATGGTCCAATTTTCCGAGTTGCGGTCGAGGGATGGAACGGTAGGCGCCCTTGATGTTAGAGTAGCAAAGGTCAAGAGTGTTGTCACCCCTGGTGGGACAGATGTGCTGGTGGAGTTTTGGCAGTACACTCTGGAGGTTGGCCTTGTTGAAGTCACAGGCCACAATAAGCAAGGCCTCCGGGTGTTCTGTTTCATTGCTTTTATAACAGTTCGTCCAGCGCCTTCCTCACTTCTGCCTGGTGAATGTAGAATGGGTGGGATGTAGGCCGCTGTGATAATGGCTGAAATGAACTCCCGTGGTAGTATGGGAGGCACTTCACGGTCAGGTATTCCAGGTCCGGGGAGCAGTAGGTCGCCAAGGTCGCCACATCCAAGAACCAGGATGATGAGGAGGCAAATCCCCTCCACCCTTTGCTTTGCCTGATGATGCCGTGCGGTCCAGTTGGTGAATTGAGAAGCCTTCAGGTTGTGTGGCACAGCCCAGTGAGGCGGGGGTGAGCCATGTCTCTGTGAAACAGAGCACACAGCAGTCTCTTACTTCCCTCTGAGAGGTAAGTTTGGGGATAAGTTCGTCCAGCTTGCTTTTGATCGCTTGGACATTTGCCAGGAGAGGAGACACAATGGGGCTGGTTTAGCTCACTCAGCTAAATTGCTGGCTTTTAAAGCAGACCAAGCAGGCCAGCAGCACGGTTCGATTCCCGTACCAGCCTCCCCGGACAGGCGCCGGAATGTGGCGACTAGGGGCTTTTCACAGTAACTTCATTGAAGCCTACTCATGACAATAAGCGATTTTCATTTCATTTTCATTTCACTTGGATGGTGTATTTGATCTTCTCCAGATGGAGATATTCTGCCAGGTCTGCCAGCCAGTTCGCAGCTGTGGGTGGTGCTGATCACCAACCGAGGAGGATTCTCCGGCAGGTGATTAGGGAAGCAAAAACAAGGGCGTCGGCCCTCTTCCTCAAATGAAGTTCTAGCTGGTCTGAAGCCTTGAAGGCTGCCACTCTTGGGCACGGCTCCACCCTCACCCCCACAACCTTGGACATCGCCTCGAAGAAGACTGTCCAGAACCCAACAAGTCTGGGGCGTGCCTAGAACATGTGGGTGTGATTGGCCGGGCCTCCCTGACACAGCTCACACTTGTTCTCCGAACCTGTTCATTTGGGTTTGGTCAGGTGTACTCTGTGCACCACTTTGAACTGCATGAGGGTTAGCCTTGCGCAGAAGGAGGTGGAGTTGGCCCTGTTCAGTGCTTCGCTCCAGAGTCCCACCCTACTTCCATCCCTAGTTCGTCCTTCCATTTCTGTCTTGCTCCGTCTAGAGGTGTCCTCGCCGTTTCTAACTGTCGTCCGTAAATGTCCCTGCAGTTCCCCTTCTCCAAACAGTCCATGGCCAGTAGCTCCTCCAACATTGTGTCTCTCAGGGCTCTAGGTTACTTCGTCGGTTATGTGCGGAGAAAGTTTTTGATTTGTAAGAAAGGAGCCCTTGCTAAACTCAAGTCAATGGGAATCAGGGGGAAAAGTCTCCATGGTTGGAGTCATACCTGGCACAAAGGAAGATGGTTGTGGTGGTTAGAAGTCAATCATCTCAGCTCCAGGATATCACTGCAGGAGTTCCTCAGGGTTGTGTTTGAGGCCCAACCATCTTCAGCTGCTTCATCAATGACCTCCCTCCCATCACAAGATTACTAATGACTGCACAATGTTCACCACCATTTGCGACTCCTCAGATAATGAAGCAGTCTATGTCCAAATGCAGCAAGACCTGGATAATACCCTGGCTTTGGCTGATAAGTGGCAAGTTACATTCACGTCACACAAGTGCCAGACAATGACAAGGGAGAATCTAACCACCATCCCTTGACATTCAATGGCATTACTATCACTGAATCCCACACAATCAACATTCTGGGGGTTACTATTGATCATAAACTGAACTGGACTAGCCATATTAATATTGTGGTAACCAGGGCGGTCAAAGACTAGGAATCCTACGGCGAGTAACTCACCTCCTAACCCCTGAAAGCCTGTCCACCATTTTCAAGGCGCAAGTCAGGAGCATAATGGAATACTCTCCACTTGCCTGGATGAGTGCAGCTCCAACAACTCTCAAGAAGCTTAACAGCATCCAAGACAAAGCAGCCCGTCTGATTGCTCCCCCTTCCACAAACATTCAAACCCTCCACTATCAACGAACGGTGGCAACCGATGCACTGCAGTAACTCATCAAGGTTCCTTAGGCAGCACCTTCCAACTCCACAACCACTACCATCTGTTTAACGTTTAACGTGGGCAGCACGGTAGCATAGTGGTTAGCACAATGGCTTCTCCCCGAGTCTGCGTGGGTTTCCTTCAGGTGCTCCGGTTTCCCCCCCACAGTCCAAAGATTTGCAGGTTAGGTGGATTGGCCATGCTAAATTGCGCCTAAGTGTCCAAAACAAAAAGGGGAGGTTACGGGGATAGAGTGGAGGTGTGGGGATAGGGTGGAGGTGTGGGCTTAGGTAGGGTGCTCTTTCCAAGGGCCGGTGCAGACTCAATGGGCTGAATGGCCTCCTTCTGCACTGTAAATTCTGTGATTCTATGATCTAGAAGAACAAGAAGCCTCAGGTGAGGAAGGAGGAGTGCTCCGAAAGCTTATGTTTGAAACAAATCTGTTGGACTTTAACTTGGTGTAAGACTTCTTACTGTGCTCACCCCAGTCCAACGCCAGCATCTCCACATCATAGAAGAACAAGAGCAGCAGATACCTGGGAACCCCACCACCTGGAGGTTCCCCTCCAAATCACTCACCACCCTGACTTGGAAATATATCACCGTTCCTTCACTGACACTGGGGCAACATCCTGGAACTCCCTCCCTAACACCTGTACCTACACCTTAGTACTGCAGCGGTTCAAGAAGGCAACTCACCGCCTTCTGAAGGGCAACTTGGGCAACTAGGGACGGCCAATAAATGATGCCCTAAACAGCGACGCTCACATCCTGTAAATGAATTTTAGCAATAGAACATAGAACAATACAGCACAGAACAGGCCCTTCGGCCCTCGATGTTGTGCCGAGCAATGATCACCCTACTTAAACCCACGTAACCCGTTTACCCGTAACCCAACAATCCCCCCATTAACCTTACACTACGGGCAATTTAGCATGGCCAATCCACCTAACCCGCACATCTTTGGACTGTGGGAGGAAACCGGAGCACCCGGAGGAAACCCACGCACACACGGGGAGGACGTGCAGACTCCACACAGACAGTGACCCAGCCGGGAATCGAACCTGGGACCCTGGAGCTGTGAAGCATTGATGCTAACCACCATGCTACCGTGAGGCCCCTAGTTTAAACGTCGGGGCTCCTGTCTGTTCGGTAGCTCCAGTCTTTCCGTCAGCGCATCCAGGGTTGCAAGTCTGTCCCCCATGTAGAAATCCCTAATCACCAGCGTCCCCCCCGTCCTGTCTCATCTTCTTAAAAGTGGCCTATGTTCAAAAAGAGAGAGAGGCAGAATGTGGGAAATTACAGACCAGTTAGTTTAACATCTGTTGTTGGAAAATTGTTAGAATCAATTATCAAGGGCATAATATCAGGACATTTGGAAAGCTAAAGCTATCCATCAGAGTCAGCATGGTTTTATGAAGGGCAAATCATGTTTGACTAATTTGCTTGAGTTTTTCCCCTCAGCCGCCCCGCAAGACGTCGTGGCTTGATCTTGCGGGGCGGCGGAGGGGAAAGAGAGCTTCCCCTTGAGACGCCGGCCCGACGATCGGTGGGCACCGATCGCGGGCCAGTCCCCTCCCGAGCACGGTCGTGGTGCTCGATCCCCGATCCGCCCCCCCCTAGGCCGCACACTTACCTGGCGTGCCATGTTCATGACGGCAGTGACCAGGTGTGGCCGCCGCCGTCGTGAACAGGTCGGGAACGGCAGGCCGCACGGCCCATCCGGGTCGGAGAATCGCGGGCTGTCGTGAAAAGTCGGAAAACCGGAAACGCCATTTTGGGGGGGGTGGGAGAACAGCGGGAGGTACGGGAGTGGACTTCCCGCTATTCTCCAACCCATCGTGGTTGCGGAGAATCGCGGTCAGTATATCCGGACTTCCGGAAGGCGTTTGATAAGGTTATTTCACAAGGTGAAATCACATGGGATTAGGGGTAATTTACTAGCTGGGATAGAAGACTGGCTGACGGACAGTAGACAGCATCGGGATAAATGGGTCTTTTGCTGGATGGCAAGATGTAACTAGCGGGGTGCCACAGGGTTCGGTCTTTGGGCCCCAGCTATTTGCAGTCTATATAAATGACTTGGATACAGGGATTGAAGGGTCTATAGCCAAATTCGCAGGCGACAAAAAAATAGGTGGGACAGTAAGTTGCAGTAAGGAAATAAGAACCTTACAAATGGATGAGATAGGTTAGGAGGGTGGGTCAAAATGTGGCAGATGGAGTTTAATGTGGGTAAGTGTGAGGTCATCCATTTTGGTTGAAAAAATGGAAAGGCAACTTGTTATCTAAATGGGGAGTGACCTCGGTGCTCTGATCTGGGTGTCCTTGTGCATGAGTCACAGAAAACGAGCAAGCAGGTGTAGCAGATAATAAGGAAAGCAAACGGAATGTTGGCATTTATAGCAAAAGGAATTGAGTATAAAGATAAGGAAGTGTTGCAACTATGCAAGGCATTGGGAAAACCGCACCTGGAGTAGTGTGCACAGTTTTGGTCCCTTATTTGAGGAAATATGTAGTGACATTGGAGGCAGTTCAGAGGAGGTTCACTAGATTGATTCCAGAGATGAGGTGGTTTGTCGTATGAGGAGAGATTGAACTGTTTAGTTCTATACTGTCTAGAGTATGAGGGGAGATCTCATTGAGGTATACAAGATGCTAAAAGGTACGGATAAAATAGACGTGGAGCTGATGCTTCCTCTTGTGGGCCATTCTGAAACGAGAGGTCATAATCTTGGGATAAGAGGGAGGG
This sequence comes from Scyliorhinus canicula, assembly GCF_902713615.1. Lineage (NCBI taxonomy): Eukaryota > Metazoa > Chordata > Chondrichthyes > Carcharhiniformes > Scyliorhinidae > Scyliorhinus > Scyliorhinus canicula. Next base: position 47,969,117 of record NC_052150.1, read on the forward strand.
ATAGTGAGTAAATTTAAGGAGGAGTTAGACAGATTTTTAATTGGTAATTGTTGAAGTGTTATGGAGAACGGGCAGGACGGTGAAGTTGAGGCGAGGATGGGATCAGCCATGATCACAATGAAGGTGATTAGGTTCGGGAGGCTCCTGCTCCTCGGCCATGTGTTCTAGGGAGGAGAGGCTCTGGCTGATTTCACAACCCAGCTCTTGGTCTGTAACATTGTAGGTAGCAGATGAGGAACATATCAGCCATAATAGAATGGCAGAGCAGACTCAATGGGCTGAATGGCCTAATTCTGCTCCAATACCTTATGAACGTATAAGTGGCATCTAGCATGGCTGGTGGGAATTTGTGGTTACCGCAGATGGGGGCCATGGTGGACACCTCGGTTAAGTCTCATCTGGTTCCAAGTTTTTAATGTTGCTACCACCACTGGGCTGGATGTGTACCTTGCCAGGGGAGGGGGTGGGGGAAATATGAGCGCTGTCATGGCTAGGGCTTGGAGGGTCGTTCCTGTACAGGTGGACTCCTCCGTTTTCATTTTCACCCATTCTTTGCTCGGCTCCCTTAACCATCCCCTCACTCTCTCCGCTGTGGCTGCTCAGTGGTAGTATGTCAGGTTCGGAAGGACCAAGCCGCCCATGTTTCTTCTACTCTGCAGTTTCTGAATTATTGCCCTTGGCTGCTCCCCTGCCTTGGGCTTCGCTAGGAGCGATCTGTGTGCCCTGTCGATCTCCGGTGCATTGGGGGAGCTGTGCCTCCTGATTAGGTTGCTGAGCATTTGGGCCAAATAGCCCATCGAGTCTCTGCCTTCGATCCCCTCTGGCAGACCCATGGTCCGGATATTCTGGCATCCGGACCTATTCTCCTGGTTCTCGACTTTCACCTTCAAGCTCTCCTGAGTCACCACCAACCTTTTGATTTCAGCCTCCAGAGTGAAATCCTGTTGCTCTGGTCTATCGACACCTTCTCCAGCTCGAGGATCATCTTCCCTTGAGCCTCCACCTTCTTCGTCAGGCCATTGATCGCCGTCTGCATGGCGACCAACAACTCCGTCACTGCCACCTTGACCGCCACCTGGATCTCTACTTTTATTGCCTCCCTCTTCGCCATCACTTGCTTCGTCACAACGTGGGGGGTGGGGAGGCCGTTGTTCGGGTTGTCGGTCTCCCTCTCTCGGGGGTGGCCGGGGATCCCTTGCCTCGTGGGTCCGTCGGCTCTTACACCCACTTCTCATGGCCTTTCCTTCCAATCCTGCCATCTCTGTGGCCTCTCGAGCTCCCGTTTGCTGGCATGATGATTCTATCTTTTCCCTTTCTTAATTGTGGGTGAGATGCGACCGAATATTCGGGCTAATTTTGACTAAAAGTGCCTATTTGGCTGGAGGAGAGCCACCAGCTCGCACATCACCATTACCGGAAGTCTCATAGTTACTATTTTTTAACATCAATAAACATTAATGAAGTCATTGACAAAAATTGGACCCCAAGCAGATAGATTTGGAGAAATATCATTTATTTTTAAAAAAATAATTTTTATTGAAATTTTTGGAAAATGTATAACAACAGAACAATAATAATAACAATAATAAACACCCCCCGGACCCGTAACAACGCATATAATGAGCCCCCCCCCCCCAACCCGATGGACAACAAAATAAATTAAATTAACATAAACAATACCCCCCTAAAACCCCCTCCCCCCCGGGTTGCTGCTGCTGACCTAGTTCCCTATCGTTGCGCCAGAAAGTCGAGGAAAGGCTGCCACCGCCTAAAGAACCCTTGTACCGACCCCCTCAGGGCGAATTTGACCTTCTCCAGCTTAATGAATCCCGCCATGTCATTGATCCAGGTCTCCAATGTAGCCATGCTGGCCACGCAAAATGGACACTGAGCCAAACTAAAATGGAAGGCTGCTGGGAAACAGACAGTTCAGCCAGAACAGCAGTCTGCAAAGAGCAGTTTGCATTCTGCAGCAGCAGGAACCAGTTTGGGCTCAGGTGAAAAGACCTTAGCTAGGTGCAAATGGCAAAACGCTTTGCATGCTAATGAGGCCATCAGACTTGAACACCCACACAATAGATACATTTGGTTCTGAATGGACACATTCCAATCAAGACCCAGACATCGAGGCACCAGAAACCTCCGAACAAAAGGACATAAGAAACGCCCCCTCCATCACGGAGACCCCCTCGCATTGGGGAATTAATCCAGTATCGATAAGAAATTGATCCAATAGGTAGAGCCCGCCCGAGAAGAGGGAAGGACAACGGAATCCCTATAAAAGATAGGGACCTCGTGTTGTCCGGTCTGTTAAACCCGTGCTCCGGCTCCGACTGACACCTGGCATCCTGACTCCAGCCGTTGAGCACCAGCCGCCGAAACCGTAAGTTCAACGCTCGCTACGCGATCCAAGCCCACTAGACTCCCAAGTGCCAGAACGCTTGCTGAAGGCTGCAGACAAAACCAGGACGAAGGCCTCGTTCTCTGACCTTGCCTGTTCCTGTTAGATAAGTATTCTGTTTGCTTATGTTTAGTTGTAGCTTAGTCTCTTAGTGTGTGCATGAGTATTTATTATTAACTGTATAATAAATATTGATCGTTTGAACTTTACTAATCGGTGTATCGTCTTTATTACTTTGAACTTGACCTTGGAATACTTGTGACGTTGCCTATACGGCAACTGGCGACTCCAGAGCTAAATAATTACATAGAACAGAGCCTAGCAGTGTTAAGCACACGTCGAACTCGGAGGCGTGTTAATACACTCCAATAAACGCGTTTTACGCCCATAGTAAAACGTGCAACATTTAGTGGCGACATCCGCCGGGACCCTGTTGTAAGTGGAAACACCACAGTGTCCAGGACCCTGAAATTTGAATTAGAACTCCAAATTGCAGAGAAAGAAAGAGATCACAAGTATTCAAGGTGTTCAAAATAATAAGCGAAATTCGGAAGTGTGTTTTAGTGCATGCGTACTAACAGGGCTGTAAGGTAAAACTGAAAGCTTTTTGTTGCGACAAACTTTCGGTAGTTTTGTGATCGGAAAATAGCGTAAGCCGTACCCTTTTTACGAAACACCACCCCAGCAACCCCCTGTTCCAAATTATAAAAAGAGAGTCAGAGAAAATGGCCATGCAGGCAATGGAATGTCTGATGGATCCAGCAAAGTTTGTGGTCGCAGCGACCAGCAGCAGTAGCAGAGTAGGCCAGTGTCCCACGTGGGAGCTGGAACTCCGCAAATATCTGCAGGGAAAGGGATGGCCCCTTTGGAAAGAGTTTTGTGCAAATGAGGAGACAGGTCCCGGGAGTATAGGTCATACTTGGTGGGAGAACCTCTCTCAGATACACAAAAAGAGTTTAGGTAAAGCACGCAAGCCGATGGCGATTGTGTCCTGCTTGGCACAGTTGCGAGGCGCAGAGGAGGTCATCAGGACGCTCCGGACAGATTTAGAGGAAAGGAACCGAATGAGTAAGGTCGATGTCAGGGACATCGAGAAAGAAAACCTGGAATTAAAAGGGAAGTTGGCAGAGAAGGATAGAGAGGTGGATGATGCCAAGAGGGCTCACCAGTCTTGTCTAGCTCATCTGAGCAGTTCCCAGACCCAGTATGAGAAAGCCTATCAGGACGTGCAACGTGCCGTTCTGATAAGACAGGAATCGGAAAAGCAGGTGGAGGCATTGCAGAGGCAATGTTCCGATCTCAAAGCAGCTTTGAGAGCACTCCACGCTGCAACGACCGAACAAAGACAAAGCACAGTTGACCACGCGAAATGCAGGAAACAGATTGCGGAACTGCAATCTCTGCTTTCGGTGCAGAATGGCTTCCAAAGCACCTTTGGAGCTCAGTTAGATGGGGAAAACGCCCCAGATTGGCAGGAATTAAGTGAGACAGCGCAGCGTTATGTTCAGGGAACATGTGCGCCCGCAGCTCAGCAGAAACGACAGGCACCCCAACCCCCCACAGCTCAGATCATAACCGCACCCATGAATCCCGTAACCACACAGAGGAAAGCCGAATCAGAAGGCGCCCCAGACATAACTTACACCACCCCTTTAACAGTAACCCAGCTAAGGGACGCTTGTGAAAAGATCACTCCGTTCCTCCCCACCGCAGACCCCCACCAGTTCTTCGCTAAAGTAAAACAGCAGGCTACCATGTACGGCCTGGATGAGAGAGAGCAGGTTAAGCTCACCGTGTTGAGCTTAGACCAGAGTGTAGTGGCAGCCCTCCCCGACCCACAGAACGTGGCAGGAGGCAGCCTAGAGGAGATGCACACTGCCATTTTAGATGCCATCGGGTACAATAGAGGTGACCCCGTAGAAGGATTGAATAAGTGCAGGCAGAAGAGATCCGAACACCCCACAGCATTCGCAGGAAGGCTGTGGATTCATTTCAGCGCAGTTTTCGGACAGCTAGATAGAGCGCATTTAACCCGCGAAAACATGGTTAAGTGGACGCGCACAATTATCTCACACGCAACAGAAGCAGGACAGAGCGCTTGCAATAGTTACGACCCCTCAGAAGAGGCCCATAACGAAAAATGGGTCCTGAAAAGATTGTCCCGCGCTTGGGAGCAATCGCTTCAGGCAAAAGGAAAGGTTAGATCCCCAGAAGAGGCTCAGGCTGCTGCAGATATCCAAGCAGTCAGAGAGCACCAGAAGCCCGCATGGGTAAATGAAGGCAAGAGCAGCCCTCAACAGAAAGGACAGGAATGCTATAACTGTGGACAGTTAGGGCATTGGGCAAAAGAGTGTAATGCACCCCAGCGATCTCAGAGAGGCCAGCAGACAGGCACTCTGAACCGCAACAAGGCAAAACCCATCCACAATGTAGCAGTACAGTCAGGACCCACCAATGTGGACGAGACGAACTGACGGTGTTCGGGCTCCCCCACTTGGGTCTGTGACACACTATGGGACTCATCAGGGAGGCCCGTAGTCACGGCAAAAGTCAAAGGGAAGCCCATAGAGTTACTGTGGGACACAGGAGGATCCCGCACCACCATTAACTCCACAACCACGGCACACGCAGACACGTGGCCGACCACCTCCACCATCACACTTAGCGGGTTCACCGGACACTCGCAGCAGGGGCACATTACAGCACCCATAGCAATTCAGCTAGGGAACATTAGCACAAGGCACCCCGTAGTTCTAGTAAATCTTCCCCGGACAGCAGAGCACATCCTGGGGATAGATTTTATGAACGCTCACAGCTTGTCGTTCGACCCAGTGAACCAGTGTGTCTGGCGAATGGCGAGATCAGACAGAGCACCAGCCACCCTCACAGTAGGAGACTACGCTAATCGGATTAGCGCAGTGGGAGAGTACTCATTCGACCTGACTACACTCCACACCGACAGACAAATTAAGGCCCTACTAAACAAACACAGGACAGCATTTGCAAGTCACCGTCATGACTGTGGCAGAATGACTGGACAAGTTCATGTTACCGGACAGGACCCCCGACCGCAAAAGCAGTATAGATTTCCCCTCGAGGCAGAGGTGGAAATAGAAAAGGTTATAGGCAGCTTGTTGGACCAAGGTGTACTGAGAACGGTAGCCTCCACCAACAATGCCCCTATTTGGCCAGTGAGGAAGCCCGATGGATCATGGCGTCTGACCATCGATTATCGGGAACTCAACAAAGTACCCCGCAGTAGCCCCAACGGTAGCTACTAGTCCCGAGACCATGCTCAAGCAGGGTCTCAACGCCAAGTACTTCACGGTATTGGACATCAGTAATGGATTCTGGTCAATACCATTGGCAAAAGCGTGCCAATACAAATTCGCATTCACTTTTAAAACGCAGCAGTACACGTGGACATGCCTCCCACAAGGATTCCACAATTCACCCTCCATTTTCCACCGACAGCTGGCAAGTGGATTAGAAAAATTTTCCCGACCCGAATGTCTGGTACAGTATGTAGACGACCTACTACTGCAGACAGACACAAAGGCAGAGCACATTTAGCTTCTGGCCGAACTCCTAGAACTCTTAACTGAAATTGGCTGTAAAGTTAACCCAAAAAAGGCCCAAATATTGGAAAGTAAAGTGATGTATTTGGGATCAGTCATCACGCACGGCAAACGCGAGATCGAATTCAAAAGAATTGATTCGATCGTCAAATTGCCCCTTCCCCAGAATGTATCAGCCCTCCGGTCGTTTTTAGGACTGGTTGGCTATTGTCGGAACCACATAGACGGATTCGCGACAAAAGCCGCCCCACTTTCAGACCTCCTTAAGAAAGGAGCCCCCTGGGAATGGCTTCCGCAGCATACAGGCGCTGTGGAAGAGTTGAAACGAGCCCTTAGTGCAGCACCCGCGCTGCTAGTCCCCGACCAACTTTCACCGTACGCAATAGAGGTAGCGAGCACCGATCTGACCCTCTCGGCCGTGTTGCTTCAGGAACGGCACGAGCAGCTAAGACCAGTGGCTTATGCCTCCCGACTGTTAGACCCGGTAGAACAAGGATTTTCAGCCTGTGAGAGGCACCTCCTTGCTGTCTTCTGGGCAGTGCAGTATTTCTCATACATCACCGGACTCAACCCCATTACTATTCTGACCGAACACACACCCACACAGCTACTACTAGACGGTCGACTGAAGGACGGTTCAGTTAGCCAGATTAGGGCAGCTAGGTGGACCCTACTTTTACAAGGACGGGACATTACAGTAAAACGGACACGCACCCACACATACTTAGCAGACAACCTCCAATACCCCGGACAGCCCCATGACTGTGAAATTGTAGCTCCCCTGCATAACACAGGACCCTTTTTAGCAAAAACACCCCCCAGGAAGATAGGGAACCCGAAACAAAGCCCCCAGCCCACAGACACGTGTGGACCCTTGAGGATTTATGTAGACGGTTCCTCCACAGTTTTAAATGGTGAGCGTATCACAGGATGCGGCATCTATGTAGAGGACGCGCAGGGGCGCGCTCTCGAAGAGATAGCTCTTAAGTTACCAGGTCACTTAGGCGCGCAGGCAGCAGAGCTAGCAGCCATAGCGTATATAGTGGACCACCCCGATTCTTTCCCCAGCCCAGCAGACATATATTCAGACAGCTTATATGTCTGTAATAGCTTGACAGATTTTCTACCCCTGTGGAGGACACGAGGTTTTGTCTCCGCAGACGGGAAACCCCTTCCATCAGCCTCTCTACTCCAGCATATTTTAGCAAAAGCGAAGGACAGGACCTTCGGCATAATAAAAGTAAGAAGTCACCATAGGTCATCACCCCCTGGGAATGTAAAAGCCGACGCGTTGGCTAAGGCAGGTTCCAGGAGAGGACACTTATGGACCCCCCCAGCTAGCGCACCAGCTAGCGCCCCTGTGAGCGCAGTCCAAGTCTCACAGACTGATATTAAAGATCTCGTGGCAGCACAAAAACAGGACGGAGACCTCAGGGAGATTTTCAAGGGAAACTTTGTGCCTGCTTACGAGCACTTTAAACACGCACTGACCACACATGAGGGTGTGATCATTAAGGACCAACTTTATGTGGTCCCACAGCAGGACAGGAATCAGATGATTGCCTTGTTCCATGACGGACACGGGCATCAGGGAATTGATGCAACAACGAGGCACCTCAGGCAACTCTGTTGGTGGCCTGATCTCAGGAATGATGTTACGCACTACATAGAGAATTGCCTGATTTGTGCTCAGAATAACCCGGAGCGGTATTCTAAGAAAGCACAACTTCGGCATACTCGCCCAGTTAACGGCCCTTGGACAAACCTCCAGATCGACTTTATAGGTCCATTGCCCCCTTGCAGGAATGGCTATAAATACGTTCTGGTGGTGATAGATACCTTTACCAAGTGGGTAGAGGCATTTCCCTCACGAACAAATACAGCAAAGACAGCTGCAAAGATCCTGACCCACCACATCTTCACGAGATGGGGTTTACCCCGAAGTATCGATTCGGACCAGGGATCTCACTTTACAGGACGGGTCATGAGGAACGTCCTGACAATATTCGGAATCAAACAGAACTTCCACATTGCGTATCATCCACAGTCCAGCGGGATTGTGGAGCGCATGAATCGGACCCTAAAAACTACCCTTAGGAAAATGGTTCAAGAGAACAATTCCACATGGGATTCAGTGCTCCCATTTGCACTTATGTTCATAAGGAACACTGTCTCCACATCGACAGGATACACACCACACACACTCATGACCGGACGCCCTATGAAAGGTACAGAATTCCTTTTAGGACTGGACATGACAAGCCCCGAAGTGACGGCCCTCACACATGAAAAGGCAGTTAAAGATCTAGTTGAGACTGTGAGGTCTGCACAGCTCGCAGCCGCAGTCCAGCTAGGGAAACGCCGACAGCAACGGACTGCCTGTTTCAATAAGACCGTACACACCACAGAATTCCAGGTTGGGCAACAGGTAATGTTATCTGTTTATAACCCCAGCAGTTTTTTGGCTCCAAAATATTCCGGTCCCTACTCAATTTCGGACAAAATTAGCCCCTCCGTTTATAGGATAAAGTATCCTAATGGGAAGACCGCGTGGTTCCATATAAACCAGTTAAAGGCATATGGAACACAGGCCAACCATGCTCACCATGTCCTGCTGGATGCAGCAGAACACTTCACCCCGCCCACCAGAGACACTTTTCCACCATCCCCCTCACAGACCAGTTCATCAACGGACTCGCCCACGACTCCGCCCACAGACCACAACAGACCACGCCCCGACACGCCCACAAGCTGCCACAGCAGAGACAGCAGGACTGACACTGACTCTGAAGACAGCGACACCACACAGCCATACAGCCCACACTGCACCAACTACGACCCCGACTCCAGTGACCCCATGGAAGTCACCTACCTCAAACATCCAGAACCACCACCCGACCCCGACTACCCCGACAACACACTCGACGCTACACAATGGCACAGGGACAATTCCTACAGACTTGTCCGCAATGACGAGAGTGACCCCCGGTCACACAACTCCAAAATAGCATGCCTGATCCACACAAGGGTGTGGGATCCGGGAGAGCAGGACGACACGGTGTCTGACTCCCGACACGGCAACCCCTTTGTGACCCTGTTCACAGAGGCAGAATCAAAGTGAGGTGTCCAGATGATGTAAGATAGGAATCGTTTGAGGGAAACGATGTCCTTTCTGATGGAACCTGCACGTATGTTTGTCTTCGTTTTATGTTTGTTTGTTTTCAGGAATGTAAATGTTTCAGTTGGAGGATGGACATCTTCTTTTCAGCTGAAAAGATTGTGACCACCTCACATACACGTTAGCTTGTCCGCAGATACCTTTGAGAACTTCGGTTTGATTGGAGATCTTTTCCAAAGTTGTAACACTTGTGACAGCCTGGTGAGCAGCTCACCGTACCGTCTAAAATATCTGAAGACCAGCTCATGTCCTCAGTTGGAGCATCTTGGCTCCCTTGGTTTTTTTTAGGTGCCCCTCTATTCGGCGAAATAGAGGCTGCAAGTCATGGTCAACACATTCGTACCCGTTTCTTTCCAGGTTACTCAGGCAGTGGACAAACGGCACTGAGGACCCGCCCTGTCTGAGAACCAACCCTTGGTCAGCCAAGCTCGGGTATGGCACAGCACGCCCTACCCGGGGATTCCATCCAACTCATACCCGTCGCGGCCCATACGCAACTCATTCGGATGTTTATTTCCAAGTTTGTTTTCATTTTACGTTAGGTAGCCCTTCGGCCACCATCCCACATGCTATTTACATCCGGGAACATTCGGATGGTAAATCAGCAAAGCCTGCGAGACGGCTCGCAGAAGGAAGGATTGTTAGGTGTATGCTGGTCTTTAAATTCGCTTTTTGAAAAAAAAAAATGAGGGGAGTCACAGGGTGTGACTTAGCCAGTCATTTTAAAGGGTCAATTGGGATTTGAAAGACAGATGCACTAACAAGTAAAGGTCTTAAACTGTGTATTGACAGATACTGTGCTTGATCCCAAAGGTTTCAAAGGACGAGACAGAGGTCGAAGCCAGGATTGTCAATACCGGAGGAAGAAGGAAGAGAAAGAAGAAGAACAGCAAAATGATGGAAGCCCACTTATTACTGTTTAATGTCATATGTATATGTGTGGAAACAAGACACGTTTCCCCCACAACCCCCACCGTAAATGTTAGTACAACAAACCCCCAGTGCTCAGCTCTGATCAGCGAGGTTCAGACCTGGTGTACTAAATTCATGACGTGGTACTCCATGTCCTACATAATCGAATCACTGTTGGTGATCGCGATCCTCATCATCCTAGTGCAGACCCTCAGGTTGAGGAAATGGAAGAGGAGAGCCTCTCGTTCCAGCACCTCACCCATCTATAGAGTGCAATCCCCCATCTTCGGATTCCACCAAACCCCTCAACCCCTCACTGATTACAACACTCTGTAAATAAAATTCAGCCATGTATTATATTGTTCCATACTCGACTGCCGAGTTGGGAAGTGTGATGTTGTGGTGTGAATGGTTAAGGTTTTAGAGTGATTAAATGTTTAAGTTAAGGTTAAGGTTAATAGTGATAGGTAGAGGTTCCCAATTGTAGTAATGCATGTCCCTTTGACATAGGGCCAAGTAGAAATGTTAGTTAAAATTTTTTTTTCTCTTCTTCCCATAGTTTAGAACAGAGTAGAACAGGAACTGGCAAGAGGTCAGAACACAAGGAGGCAAAGTACATAGGTGATCCTTCACAATAGTACGATTGTGAGGATCACAAGGAGGGAATGTAGCCATGCTGGCCACGCAAAATGGACACTGAGCCAAACTAAAATGGAAGGCTGCTGGGAAACAGACAGTTCAGCCAGAACAGCAGTCTGCAAAGAGCAGTTTGCATTCTGCAGCAGCAGGAACCAGTTTGGGCTCAGGTGAAAAGACCTTAGCTAGGTGCAAATGGCAAAACGCTTTGCATGCTAATGAGGCCATCAGACTTGAACACCCACACAATAGATACATTTGGTTCTGAATGGACACATTCCAATCAAGACCCAGACATCGAGGCACCAGAAACCTCCGAACAAAAGGACATAAGAAACGCCCCCTCCATCACGGAGACCCCCTCGCATTGGGGAATTAATCCAGTATCGATAAGAAATTGATCCAATAGGTAGAGCCCGCCCGAGAAGAGGGAAGGACAACGGAACCCCTATAAAAGATAGGGACCTCGTGTTGTCCGGTCTGTTAAACCCGTGCTCCGGCTCCGACTGACACCTGGCATCCTGACTCCAGCCGTTGAGCACCAGCCGCCGAAACCGTAAGTTCAACGCTCGCTACGCGATCCAAGCCCACTAGACTCCCAAGTGCCAGAACGCTTGCTGAAGGCTGCAGACAAAACCAGGACGAAGGCCTCGTTCTCTGACCTTGCCTGTTCCTGTTAGATAAGTATTCTGTTTGCTTATGTTTAGTTGTAGCTTAGTCTCTTAGTGTGTGCATGAGTATTTATTATTAACTGTATAATAAATATTGATCGTTTGAACTTTACTAATCGGTGTATCGTCTTTATTACTTTGAACTTGACCTTGGAATACTTGTGACGTTGCCTATACGGCAACTGGCGACTCCAGAGCTAAATAATTACATAGAACAGAGCCTAGCAGTGTTAAGCACACGTCGAACTCGGAGGCGTGTTAATACACTCCAATAAACGCGTTTTACGCCCATAGTAAAACGTGCAACACCACGCTTGGGGGTCTCGCATCTTTCCATTGCAACAAGATCCTCCGCCGAGCTACTAGGGACGCAAAGGCCAAAACACCGGCCTCTTTCGCCTCCTGCACTCCCGGCTCCACCCCAACCCCAAATATCGCGAGTCCCCAGCCTGGCTTGACCCTGGACCCTACCACCCTCGACACCGTCCTCTCCACCCCCTGCCAGAATTCCCCCAGTGCCGGGCATGCCCACAACATATGGGCATGGTTCGCTGGGCTCCCCGAATACCTAATGCACCTGTCCTCACCCCCACAAAACCTGCTCATCCTCGTCCCGGACATATGAGCCCTGTGCAGTACCTTGAACTGGATGAGGCCAAGCCTCGTACATGAAGAGGAGTAGTTCACCCTCTCCAGGGCGTCCGCCCATGTCCCCTCCTCAATCTGCTCCCCCAGCTCCACTTCCCACTTAGGCTTCAGCTCCTCTACCGACGCCTCCTCCACCTCCTGCATCACCTGGTAGATGTCAGACACCTTCCCATCCCTGACCCACATCCCCGAAAGCACCCTATCCCTTCCCCCCCCCCCCCCCCCCCGGTGGCAGCAAAGGGAACCCCTCCACCTGCCGCCTAGCAAATACCTTGACCTGAAGGTACCTGAACATATTCCACAGGGGGAGCTCAAACTTCTCCTCCAGGTCACCCAGGCTCGCAAACCTCCTGTCAATGAACAGGTCTCCCAACTTCCTTATGCCCGCCCTGTGCCACCCTAGGAACCCGCCATCAATGTTCCCTGGGACAAACCGGTGCTTCCCCCGCAACGGGGCCTTCACCGAGCCCCCCACTTCCCCCCTGTGTCGCCTCCACTGCCCCCAAATCTTGAGGGTAGCCGCCACCACCGGGCTCGTAGTGTACCTCGTTGGAGGGAGCGGCAACGGCGCCGTTACCAGTGCCTTCAGGCTCATGCCTCCACAGGACGCCATCTCCATCCGTTTCCATGCTGCTCCCTCCCCATCCATTACCCACTTGCGTACCATCGAGACATTAGCCGCCCAATAGTACCCAGAGAGGTTGGGCAGCGCCAGCCCCCCTCTATCACTGCCCCGCTCCAAAAAGACCCTCCTCACCCTCGGAGTCCCGTGCGCCCAAACAAATCCCAGAATGCTGCTGTTCACCCTCCAAAAAAAGGCCCTCGGAATAAAAATGGGGAGGCACTTGAACAAAAACAAAAACCTCGGGAGCACCGTCATTTTAACAGACTGTACTCTACCCGCCAACGACAGCGGCAGCATGTCCCACCTTTTAAACACCTCCTCCATCTGCTCCACCAACCTAGTAAAATTAAACTTGTGCAGAGTCCCCCAGCTCCTAGCCACCTGAACCCCCAGGTACCTAAAACCCCTCACTGCCCTCTTCAGCGGGAGCCAACCAATCCCCTCCTCCTGATCTCCCGGGTGTACAACAAACAGCTCACTCTTGCCCAGGTTCAACTTATAGCCCGAGAAACTCCCAAACTCAGCAAGAATCTCCATCACCTCCGGCATTCCCCCCACCGGGTCTGCTACATACAGCAGCAAGTCATCTGCATACAGTGGCACTCGGTGCTCCTCCCCACCCCGCACCAGACCCCTCCACCTACCCAACTCCCTGAGCGCCATGGCCAGAGGCTCAATTGCCAACGCAAAAAGCAAGGGGGACAGGGGGCAACCCTGCCTCGTCCCACGGTAGAGCCTGAAGTACTCGGACCTCCTCCCATTTGTCGCTACACTCGCCATCGGGGCCTTGTACAGCAACCTCACCCATTTAATAAACCCCTCCCCAAACCCGAACCTCTCTAACACCTCCCACAAGTACCCCCACTCAACCCTATCAAAGGCCTTCTCCGCATCCAACGCCACCACAATCTCCGCCTCTCCTTCTGCCGCCGGCATCATTATCACATTTAGCAGCCTTCGCACGTTAGTGTTCAGCTGCCTCCCCTTCACAAAACCCGTCTGATCTTCACGTATCACCCCCGGCACACAGTCCTCTATTCTAGTGGCCAAGATCTTCGCCTGCAACTTGGCGTCCACGTTCAACAGTGAAATTGGCCTATATGATCCACACTGCAAGGGATCCTTATCTCGCTTCAGGATCAGGGAAATCAGCGCCCGTGACATCCTCAGGGGCAAAACTCCCCCCTCCCATGCCTCGTTAAAGGTCCGAACCAGCAGGGGGCCCAACAGGTCCGCATATTTTTTATAAAATTCAACCAGGAACCCATCCGGTCCCGGAGCCTTCCCCGACTGCATGTGGCCAATCCCTCTAACCAGCTCCTCCAACTCGATCGGCGCCCCCAGTCCCTCCACCTGCTCCTCCTGCACCCTTGAAAATCGCACCCTGTTCAAAAGGCTCTCCGTTCTGCACCCCCCCCCCCCCCCCCCCCACCACCGGCGGCTCCGACCGGTACAGTTCCCTGTAGAAGTCCCTGAAGACCCCATTGACCTCTACCCCCTTCCGCACCACATTCCCACCCCTATTCTTCACTCCACCAATCTCCCTAGCCGCGTCCCGCTTGCGGAGCTGATGCGCCAGCATCCTGCTCGCCTTCTCTCCATACTCGTAGGCCGCTCTCTGCGCCTTCTCCACTGTGTCTCCGCTTTTCTGGTGGTCAGTAAATCAAACTTAGCCTGCAGGCTACGCCGCTCACCCAATAATCCCTCCTCCGGGGCCTCCGCATACCTCCTATCTACATTAATTCAGCAGCTCCCCCACCAGTCTCTCCCTCTCCCTCCTCTCCCCTCTCTCCCTATGGGCTCGGATGGAAATCAGCTCCCCCCTAATCACTGCCTTCAGAGTCTCCCACACCATCCCCACCCGGACCTCCCCAGTATCATTGGCCTCGAGGTACCTCTCAATACATCCCCGGACCCTCCTGCACACCTCCTCATCAGCCAATAACCCCACGTCCAGACGCCAAAGCGGGCACTGGTCCCGCACCTCCCCCATCTCCAGATCCACCCAATGCGGAGCATGGTCCGAAATCGCTATAGCCGAATATTTGGCGTCCTCCACCCTCGGGACCAGTCCCCTACTCAGGACACAAAAATCAATACGGGAATAAACCCTGTGCACGTGGGAGAAAAAAGAGTACTCCCGCGCCCTCGGCCTCCCAAACCTCCAGGGATCTACCCCTCCCATCTGGTCCATAAACCCGCTCAACACCTTGGCCACCGCTGGCCTCCTGCCCGTCCTAGAACTAGAACGATCCAGTGGAGGATCCAACACCATATTGAAGCCCCCCCCCCATGATCAGACCCTCCGCCTCCAGGTCAGGAATGCGGCCCAACATACGCCTCATGAAACCAGCATCATCCCAATTTGGGGCATATACATTTACCAACACCACCCTCTCCCCCTGCAGCTTACCGCTCACCATCACATATCAGCCACCACCTCAGACGCCTCAAACGCCACCCTCTTCCCCACCAGGATCGCCACCCCCCGGTTCTTCGCGCCGAGCCCTGAATGGAAAACTTGCCCCACCCACCCCTTCCTCAGACGAACCTGGTCCGCCACCTTCAGGTGAGTCTCCTGAAGCATGGCCACGTCCGCCTTCAGCCCCTTCAGATGCAAGAACACCCGGGCCCGCTTAACCGGCCCATTCAACCCCCTCACGTTCCACGTGATCAGCCGGATCAGGGGGCACCCCGCCCCCCTCCTCCGTCGACTAGCCATGGCCCCTCGACTGCTCGCCGCTGGCCAGCACCCCCCACTCGGCCCATTTCCCATGGCGATAGAACCTCACCCCGACCCCCCCGACCCGCACCTCCCTGGCCAATCCAGCAGCAACCCGGTATCCCCCCCCCCCCCCCCCCCCCCCCCAGGCTAGGACCCCTCCTAGCCGCGACACTCCCTCCATAGTGCTCCCGTGAGCCAGCTGACTTCTGCTGACCCCGGCAGCTCCAGCCCTAACTCCGACCCCTCCCAATATGGAGTGATTTGGAGAAATATCATTCAAATTTATTTTGAAACATTGGTAAAATGCTAGGTTCTGGTCTCATAGATCGAAACAATTAGTGGAGTCTGGAAAAGTTGTATGAGGCACAATTATATAAAATGACTCCACAATCACTTGGTATGATTGAGTCCCTTGTTGAAGGCTTCAGGAGGCAGGTCTGAAGGTTACGTTGCTATGGCCACTGCTTGTGCTCCTAGAATCTTGGATGTAGACTGTAGAAAGTCTGCAAGAAATAGCACAGCCCAGATTTTGAAAATTCCATGTAGTACATTTTCCCAAAATAACCATCTGAGACCTTCGTAGAATCCCTGCAGTGCAGAAGGAGACCATTCGGCCCATCAAATCTGCACCAGCCTTTAGAAAGAGCACCCCGCCTAAGCTCACGCCTTCACCCTACCCCCGCAACCCAAAAACCCCACCTAACCTTTTGGACACTAAGGGACAATTTAGTAACAGACCTGCCATACAGGAATGGAATTCACTTTCTTGTTTTGCTTTGTCTTCATATGTTACAAAGGAGCCAATTACCTGAACATAATCGTTCGCATTTGGAAACTGGGATCCACCCAGTTAGATCACCTTCAGAATGAGAATTCATTGTTAAGAATCTTACCAGTTTACAGTGCTAGCGCTACTAGACTAGATACTCCCTCCTCTGTTTTTCACACATGGATAAGATTGTCAGCAAAAGCATGATTCACCCTGGCCTTCTGTTCTGGAGTCTCAATTTAGAGAAGACTTTGACTGCCAGAATGTGATAAACACCAGCATCTATGAACATTGTGCAGAGGATGGAGAGGATTCCAGTAACTTCTGCAACAGTTTATGTACCTAGATTATAAATTCACCAGTTTTGTCCAGATTCTTCAGTATCCAGTAGCCTTTTTTCTGACAAACTATTTCTTCCTCTTGCGACACATTATCTCTTTGGATTAGTCACTGCAACCACATCTCATTGTGAACGCAACTTAAAAGCATCTTGAGTTAACAAGAGGAAGAGGGAATATTCTGGGCAAGACCTGGATATTTCTAAATTCCTGTATTGAATATAAAGGGTGGAGGGGACCTTATGGCTGAGGAAAGCAAGGGGTGACAGGAGGATGGAGAGAGGCATGTCGGTCCTGAGTGAAGAGTGACCAGTTAATAAGTGACAGAAAAGCATTAGTGTTCAGAAGTGATTAGAAAGAGTAAGGCTGGGAATTGAGAAGGTAAAAGAGACTGAGGTCAGAGATAAAGGAGTTTTTAAAATATATTATTAAAGATTTTCCAATTTTATATTCAATTTTACAAAACCCACATTCCACAGCATATGACACAAAAAACCAACATAACAAAAACCCTAACCAACCAGACCCACCCCATCCACCAAGACAAAAGAAGACAACCAACAACTGAGTGACTGAGGGGCAGCACGGTAGCACAGTGGTTAGCATTGTCGCTTCACAGCTCCAGGGTCCCAGGTTCGATTCCCGGCTTGGGTCACTATCTGTGCGGAGTCTGCACGTTCTCCCCGTGTGTGTGTGGGTTTCCTCCGGGTGCTTTGGGTTCCTCCCACAGTCCAAAGATGTGCAGGTTAGGTGGATTGGCCATGATAAATTGCCCTTAGTGTCCAAAGGGGTTGGGTGGGGTTGCTGGGTTACGTGTATTGGGCGGAGTTCTGGGCTTAAACGGTGTGCTCTTTCCAAGGGCCGGTGCAGGCTCGATGGACCAAATGGCCTTCTTCTGCACTGTAAATTCTATGTAATCTATGTAATTCCTTAAAGTGAGTAATCCCACCTCCAGTAGAACCTGATGCTGGCTAGACAGGGTGGGGAGGTCTTTGCCGGCATGGAGGTGCGGGGCCTGCTCGGAGTATTGAGTAATCCTCATTACAGAATGTAATTTTTAAATTTCTTAATTGTCTCAATTCCTTTCAGCTATGTTGTCCTGATTTTGTCTGGAAACGTCTGATCCCACAAAGTACACTTGATTAGTGTTTGGTTGCACAAACTGTTCTCAATTTTTTTTTGTTACAGTACACTGTAAATTCTACTGCTCTGTTCTAAGTAAAACGTGTCCCTGCAAACACCAGGATATAAGTGGATGCGGGGTATGGTGCTTTTAATGACTGTTTTTTTGTGGAGGCGAAAGGCAAACTGGTGTGCCTGCACTGAGGAGAATCAATTTCAGTCATTAAAAAGGCCAATGTAGAAAGACACTGCAGCACGAAGAATATCATGCATGAAGAACTTCAAGGCCAACTATGTGCAGATATTAAAGCACTTAAAAATGTGGGTGTGTAGCAATTATTTTTCACAAGACCAAGAAGGAAGATGGACAGTGAAAAAGTAAATAATCCATCTGTTTTATATTTTCACAAGTTTTCTAACTATGGTCACCTTAAAAAAGTCTTTGAATGTTTTGCAACTCAAACTGTGCAAATCATAAAGGTGTTGCAGGCTTTATTTTACTGTGGAAGCTGGCCATTTTATCAGTTATATTCAGCATTGCTGCAAAATCTTTGCAAATTTGATAGGTCACCTGAAGAAAAAGAAATGCACAATTTATTTTTTGTTCTGTATTGCGTTTGGTTAATAAAATGTTGGTTTAAATTGGAATTATAACCTATTGAACTGTGAACAGCAGGGTGTTTATTGTGGTTGTGATGAAAGTAAGTGGATTGACTATACTAAATTACCCCTTAATTGGGGGGAAAAAGAATTGGGTATTCTAAATGTATAAAAGAAAAAGAAAATCCTCAAATTAGGAACCAGAGACTGTCAGTAAACTAATTGTTTTTTTTTAAAGTTCCTGACTGATGGCAAGGAACCAGTGATTTGAAATGGTTCTGATGATCTCGATGGCGCTGAAATTTGTGATTAGAAAGAAAGGGGAAATTATGCTGCTATTGAGCTGCATGCTAACAGTCTGAAGAAATCTTATAGTTGGATCATGCTACAAATTTTTTTCCGAATGTTTAAAGTTAATAGCAGTGTTACTAATGATCTATGCCACTTTTGACCAGGAAGAATGGATAAAATCTTGGTAACATTTGTGTGCCGTTATGATAAGTAGAAGCAAAAGAAATGTTGAAATGTGGTGGCTAACCAAATCTATTATTTTGGATGAGGTTTGGGTAATTGTATCATTTGCATCCTTGAACTGGTTTTGCTGATGACCAAGTACACATATATAAATGTATGGCTGTTGAATCTTATTATTCCAATCCATCTCTAACTCAAGAGTGTAGCAATTTGCTATTGACACAAAGCAATCATAGACCAATGGACTTGAATATGAGTTTGCAGCACCTTTACTTTGACCCTAAGTAAGAAGAGATCCTCAGATTGAGCACTTCAGCTGTTGAATCAAACTATCATTGTGGGGCTGCACGGGGGCCTAGTGGTTAGCACAACCGCCTCACGGCGCTGAGGTCCCAGGTTCGATCCCGGCTCTGGGTCACTGTCCGTGTGGAGTTTGCACATTCTCCCCGTGTCTGCGTGGGTTTCGCCCCCACAACCCAAAAATGTGCAGAGTAGGTGGATTGGCCACGCTAAATTGCCCCTTAATTGGAAAAAATAATTGGCTCATCTAAATTTTAAAAAAAACTATCATTGTGGACATTAGCCATCACACTGCTGAAGTTGAGGATGCTTGCCCAACTTGGATCTAATTGAACCTGTGAGCTGGTAGGAGTCATCATTTGATTAGAGCCGGGCGTCAAGGTGGCGCAGTGGTTAGCACAGCTGCCTCACAGCACCAAGGACCCGTGTTGGATTCCAGACCCGGGTTACTGTCCGTGGGAGTTTGCACATTTTCCCTGTGTCTGCATGGGTCTCAACAGAAAGATGTGCAGGATAGGTGGACTGGCCACGCCAAATTGCCAATGAAATGTAAAAATTAAAAAATCATTTGGGTCGAGCCCAACAACTATTGCACCAGTTCCGATGCTGGTGCTTTGCCAGTTAATTGTATAGTAACTTTGTTTTATTTTATTTTTTTGAGAGTGCCCAATTCATTTTTCCAATTAAGGGCCAATTTAGCGTGGCCAATCCACCGACCCTGCACATCTTTGGGTTGTGGGGGCGAAACACACGCAAACACGGGGAGAATGTGCAAACTCCATTTGACTGGTAGGAGTCAAATGATGACTCCTACCAGCTCACAGGTTCAATAGATCCAAGTTGGGCAAGCATCCTCAACAGTGACCCAGAGCCGGGATCAAACCTGGGACTTCGGCGCTGTGAGGCAGCAGTGCTAACCACTGTGCCACCTGTTGCCAATCGGCACTGGAGTCACCAATAATGTCGCCCTTTTCAATGACTGGGATACTATCCCACCAATCGGCACCAATAATGTTGCCAAATTAACTAGATATGGCAGTTATTAATGTTATTGCTTTTCAGAGTCGCCAGGTATCAAATGATACCACCACAAGGCTTTACTGGATATCGATCAAAGACCAAACAAGCAGTTAGTCAGTTCAAGTTCAAAGATAGTTTATTTACATTTACACACAAGGATTACTTCGACATGCAACATAAAACACCAAGTTGAACTACACCTAGCAACTACAATAACCTATGCTTAACTTCAGGGCAACTGGCTCTTTGCAGATGAACAAGGCCTTTGTTCGGATCTTGCGTGGCTGGGTAGAAGAAGTGGCTTTTTTTCTGCTGGGCTAATCCGTCTGGTAGCAATCGTTGGTCTTGAACTTGTCTTCTGGTCGTAATGTTACACTTGGTTTTAGGTGTAGGCCGGGGCCAAGACAGACTGAACACATGGCTGTGTCTCTTTTTATCCCTCTGGGATTTCGCGCTCTTTGGGGCGGTCCTTAGCTTTGGACACAACAATTCGACAGGCTTCGATCACTGCCTTTGATTTTGGCCAATAAAGAGGTGGGTGCCTTGACGGCTGGGCGTGTCCTGAGCGGTCATTGACCTTGGCTGTTTGGGCTTCCTTCGTAAAGGGAGTGGTGCCGGTTAGTCTGCATCTGTATCGGTTACCGGAGTACAGTCCTTTTGTTCTGGGGAAATGGGCCACTAGAATGCAAACGAGCAGGGGTTTCGATCGTGTCTAGCTGTCTGGGTTGCAAATACACACACAAGCTCTGAGTGTGTCTGAGTCCTGGGATGACCATAATTGCCATGGTCCTTTGCACATGGCCATCTGAGATGGCTACATCCCGTCCTCTTGATCCTGAACGCGAAGGGTGGTGGATCACACTGTTGATCCCTTATCCGTCCTTAGTGTGCCGTTTACCCTTGGTCAAGGACAGGTTCTACACCACTTGTCCGAAGTTTTGGAGCATTTACCCAAGTTTTATTAACACATCATACATTCATAATCTCTAAGGGGGTCACTATAAAACATTCAACTTTTACACATTTAATTTATTCGCGCAAGGGAATATCTAACTATGACTATCTAAGCTATGCTCTGCTGCTGGATTGGATTGGATTGGATTTGTTTATTGTCACGTGTACCGAGGTACAGTGAAAAGTATTTTTCTGCAAGCAGCTCAACAGATCATTCAGTACATGGGAAGAAAAGGGAATTGAACAGAATTCAAGAAAATACATGAGAATACATAATAGTGCAACACAAGATATACAATGTAACTACATAAGCATTGGCATCGGATGAAGCAGACATGGGTGTAGTGTTAATGAGGACAGTCCATAAGAGGGTCATTTAGGAGTCTGGTGACAGTGGGGAAGAAGCTGTTTTTGAGTCTGTTCGTCCGTGTTCTCAGATTTCTGAATCGCCTGCCCGATGGAAGAAGTTGGAAAAGTGAGTAAGCCGGGTGGTAGGGATCCTTGATTATGCTGCCTGCTTTCCCCCGGCAGCGGGAGGTGGCAAATATAAAAGGAACTTATGTACAATACAACATTTTTAAACCAATGGCAGCATCCATTTCTACTTAACTTATCAACGTTACAGAGGTGTACAATCTTGATTTTTAATCGGTGGTTACATTGTTGGGTTGGGCGAATTCCGAAGAAGGGGGCTCGAAGTGTATATATCAGGGAGCGGGAGGATCTTATTCGCCATTAGTGGAGTCTAAGTATCAGGATGACACTGCAGATTATCGGTATCACCAGAAGGGCGTCTACTGTATATGAAAGGGAATACCACTTAACAATGTTTTCGCACCAAGTAGGGTATCTCTTTGTGTGGTGTGGTGTCCGGGCTAGGGGTATCATGTTGTGTGGTCATGTTCAGAGCTGGTGCGGTGTATGGTACAGAGGCTCCTGTACACGCAGTTGTAGGAGTCCAGCGATGATCATAATGTAGGTCATCAATCCTCTCTGCATCTTGTCTTCCGTTTTCTGTATATTTCTGGGAGTGCAAGCTTAATATCTGTTATTATCTTCGGTCAATATCTCGTTTATTTGTCTTTCTCTCCTTAACTTCAATTACCCATTAGAATCGTCACCATGTGTGACTCCCTCATTTAAAAAAAAATAAAAAATTTTGAGAGACAAGACATTTCCGGAAAAAAAAATTCTTTGTAATTGCAGAGATTCTCGCAGCTGGTGGTCAATGCGGGGAGTGGGCGGACAATTTCTCCGTCCAGTCTTTTCTTTACAACCATTGATGATTGAGGCTCATTCTTAACTAAGCCGAATTTTAGGGCGGCCGGTTTTATAAAGTTTCTTCGTCCCAGGGTCCAGAGGTAGTTCGCGTAGAACAGCATATATGTAGCAACCAAGTGTGTCAAACATGTAAATAGCAGGTGGCGAAGCGACCAGAGGGTCGCGGAAGGTAAAGAGTTGAGTGTACAGACTGTGGAAAAGGGCATTCTTTAAACCACAATGAAAAGCAGAGAAGGGAAAACGAAGACCTGCACAGACAGTGCAAAGTGTAAAGAACCATTCTGGAGTACTCAAAGTGACAGGAACATGAGGTGTGTGTGGGCCGCGGCAGGGCAAGAATGGGTGGAATCCCCGGGTAGGGCAGTGATCAGTGCTGCTGCTTCACTACTCGAGCTTAGCTGACCGGATGCATTTGGGGTCCTCAGGCAGGGCAGGGATTAGTGCCATTACTCCACTACCTGGGTGACCGAAACGAAAGGGAAGCATTTGTAACACATGCGAGATCCAACAATTGTTCCTTTAACAGCCATCGGTCAGTAAATGGCATCAGAAGAGTAGCTATGACTGTATCAAGAAATTGGGTGTCAGGCCGACATTAATTAAAACCATGTAGCAATAAGAAAGAATGGAGGAAATAAAAGGCAGGCAGGCTCCATCAGTAAATAGGACACCGTAAATCTCACGCGGTTCCTTTTTTCTCATCATCTGGAGATCTGGTAAAGCTGAGCTAACGGACAGGTCAAGGCTCATGACTATAAGCTTAACTTCCTCCGGTTCATCTAGACCGTACATAACCGTTTGCTGTCATACTCAAAGAAATTATGTGGGTCTGCGGTGGGTTTGAATGGTTCAATTTTGGCGCAGGCATCTCTCAATTGGGTGATGGTTAGTGGGGTGGTGTAAACAAAATCAGGCTCATCCCGATCCGATGACTTGCGCTGTGTGGTGACTGGATTCATGGGGGTGTGCGCTGCCTGTGCAGTCAGTGGTGCGGGTGCTTTCCTTTTTGGGGCCTGGGGGGTTCTATTGTGATTTTTGGTATTCTCCACATATCTATGGGCGGTTTCATTTAGTTCTTGCCAATTGGGGCCATTGTCCTCATCTAAATCTTGTCCAAAGATATCTCTGAATCCGTTTTGCACTGACAGCAGTGACTGCAACTTCTCTATTTGTCGTCTACATTTCGCGTGGTCTACTGTGCTGTCTTTGTTCTGTAGTGGAGCTATGGAGCGCTCGTAAAGCTGCCTTTAAATCTGTGCATTGTCTCGTTAACTGTGCTACCTGCTGTTCTGTCTCTTCTCGTACCAAGACTGCGTGCTGTGTATCCTGGTAGGCTTTATCATACTGGGTCTGAAAGCTGCTAAGGTGAACTAAACAAGATTGGTGTGCCCGTTTGACATCAGCCATCTCTTTATCTTTAGCTGCCAACTGTTCCCGGAGTTGCTCATTAATCTTTTCACATTCACTAGTTTCCCTCATTCTTCTCTTTATCAGCTAGCTGTCTGCGGAGTGTCCTCACGACCTCCTCTGTGCCTCGCAACTGTGCCAAACAGGACACTGTTGCCATCTGCTTACCAACTTTTGCTGCATTCTTCTTATGTACTTCAGTTAGGTTGTCCCACCAGGTTTGTCCTATGCTTCCTGGACCCGACTCACCATTTGAACAAAACTTGGACCAAAGGGGCCATACTTTCCCCTTCAAATACTTCCTCAATTCCTCTTCCTATATAGGGCACTGCTCTGTTGGTTGCTGCGCCCTCGGGTTCCTGCGAGTTCATTAGGTGTTCCATCACTTTTGTAGCCATTGATACTATTATCTGTTTTTCCTACTTGTTCTTGAAAATACAGAAAAATGTGTCATTTGAAACATGGAAGTCTGGCAATATCTGGTTTGAGAGGATACAGGGAAAGAACCCACAAAAGTTTAATAGCAGCTTCAAAGAGCAGGGTTATAAAATGCAGATTCTTGCTCACAAGCAGGTTTAGCAAACACACAGGTTTCATGTGGTAAGCTAAAACAATGGCTCACACCTTTATGGAATGTAACTATCCCAGGAAGCATCTGGAAAAGCATGGATGAGAGTTTCAATTGCATTAAGTGACGAATGTTTAAAACAGACAAGTCTTTCAAGTCATAACCAAGTTCAATTTTAGCATACAGCTAAAAGCAAAGTTTCACACCTTAATTGAAATAAACTCTCTTAGTAAACAGCTGAAAAGGATCGATGATGCTCAGTCGAATTTGGTGTCAATTAAGTGTAAAATTCTATGAACATCAAGTCAATTAAAAGAAAATTGGAGACGACCTGTCTACGAGAAACATAATTTAAGTCAAAATCAAAGGCAAAGTTATGAGCTGGGGACAATTGGAAAATTAAACGATTCGAAATCACAGAAATAAAAGTTAACTATTGAAACCAAAGCATTTTTTAATCAGATCTGAGAGGAGACGATATACCCAAAATGAATAATTAGTTGTAGTAAAATGTTTACATCAAAGATACTTTTAACTATCAAAGTGAAACAAGCTCATTTACAATAAAGTCATTAAAACTTAATAACTCTCAGAAAGAGAATATAAACCCAGGGAGCAGCAGCAACAAGGACAGAGGAAACCAGCAACAGGAGAGAAGGGGAGGAGAACTGAGAGAGAGAGAGAGAGAGAGAGAGAGAGAGTTCGGTCATGGGAAAGACAAGGCAAGCAGCCGAGTTTAAACAGTTATACATCTAAGGAAGACTAGAATTTGAGCAGAGCCAGAGCCAGCTCTCACAGCTCTGTGCATGGGAAGGACAGGACACAGCAACCGAGTTCACCAGCGAATACAACTCAAGACCACCAGATTTTAAGAAGATTGATTGCCAAGGTGGGCCTGAAGGTCTCTACAACTAACCAGCAGCAGCCAGAAGCAAGATCTTTTTTCCTTTCTGTAAGGAAAGTGTTTGCAGCTTTTAAAAGAAAAAATATAATAATAAAATAACTTAACTTAACCTGAAAAAGTGGTTATTAGCCTACTTTACTTCCTTAACAACGCAGGACCCAGGACACCGATGCTACTAAGGGGTAAGTAGGTAAAACTCTTCGGTGAAGGTATGGGTATTACTGGGGGATAACTTGAAAATATAGTTTGACCTAAATAGCACCCACCGAAGCCTGCATCGGAGTCAGGGAGTGAGAATCCCTGTTCACCATTTAGAATATCGACCTTTTTTGGTATAGGGGGAATTCTAAGAATAGTGGTGAGTTTTAACTTCATACTGTTAAGCCCTCTGTTTTCCTACCTCTAAGTTCTCTTTTGCTCTGCTTCTAACGTCTCTTTTCCTACCGTCAATTTGGGACACGGGGAATAAAGCGGTGATTCGATCAGCGGGTATGGCCTAGGCTATTTTTTGGTTAACAATACTCCCGCTAGTATTACACAAAATCTAATGAGTTTATGTTAATATGCATGCAGGTTAATACACACTTCCGAATCTTGATGACTTGATCGATACAGGCCATACACCGGATGCATTTGGGGTCCTCAGGCAGGGCAGGGATTAATGCCGTTATTCCCTACCTGGGTGACCGAAACAAGGGGAAAGAATTTGTAACACATGTGAGATCCAACAATTGTTCCTTTAACGGCCATCGGTCAGTAAATGGCATCAGAAAGTGGTTTCTTTCACTTTTCCTCAATTGGATTTCTAATGCAAAGTTTTGTGGATTCTCTCAGAGTGACAAAATCACTTCTAGGTCAAGTCCCACCAGATGTCGCTAATAATGTTGCCAATCGGCACTGGTGACGCCAATAATGTTGCTCTTTTTAATGAGTGGAATACTATCCCACCAATCAGCACCAATAATGTTGCCAAATTAACTAGATATGGCAGTTATTAATGATAATATTGCTTTTCAGAGTCACCAGGTATCAAATGATACCACCACAAGGCTTTACCGGATATTGATCAAAGACCAAACAAGCAGTTAGTCAGTTCAAGTTCAAAGATAGTTTATTTACACACAAGGATTACTTCGACATGCAACATAAAACACTACAAGTTAAACTACACCTAACAACTACAATAACCTATGCTTAACTTCAGGGCAACCGGCTATTTGCAGATGAACACGGCCTTTGTTCGGATCTTGCGTGGCTGGGTAGAAGTAGTGGCTTTGTTTCTGTGGGGCTAATCCGTTGGTCTTGAACTTGTCTTCTGGTCGTAATGCTACACTTGGTTTTCGGCGTAGGCCGGGGCCAAGACAGATCGAACACATGGCTGTGTCTCTTTTTATCCCTCTGGGATTTCACGCTCTTTGGGGCGATCCTTAGCTTGGACCCAATAATTCGACAGGCTTCAATCACTGCCTTCGATTTTGGCCAATAAAGGGGCAGGTGCCTTGATGGCTGGGCGTGTCCCGAGTGGTCATTGACCTTGGCTGTTTGGGCTTTCTTAGCAAAGGGAGTGGCGCCGGTTCGTCTGCATCTGCACTATGTTCTATGTATTGGTTACCCGAGTACAGTCCTTTTGTTCTTGGGAAATGGGCCATTAGAATGCAAATGAGCGGGGGTTTTGATCACGTCTAGCTATCTGGGTTGCAAATACACACACAAGCTCTGAGTCTTTCCGAGTCCTGGGTTGGCCATAATTCCCATGGTCCTTTGCAGGTGACCATCTGAGATGGCTACACACCATGCTGCCCAATTGTACAATAACTTTAATGCACCATGGATGGAGTACTTGAAAACAAGGATTACAACCGGACAATATTGTTGAATGGGCTAAGATTACAATACAAAATCTTACTCGGATAAGTCTCGTCAGATAAGAAAGAATTGGGAGGGTACGGGAACAAGAATTCACAAGGTCAGAAAACTTCAATATCCTGAACAACCTGTGGGACTAAAATCAGTAACTCCAGTAATGCAGCACACCCTCAGTACTGCATTGAAGTGTGCACAATAATAATCTTTATTGTCACAAGTAGGCTTACATTAACATTACAATGAAGTTACTGTGAAAAGCCACAAACTTCTGCAGTATGGTTCAACCTTCTGGCTGAACGACGAATTCAGTGAATCATAGCTGATACCCAAGCAATAGACATTTCTACATCATGATCCTAGAATACCACAGAACGAGGCCATTCAACCCATCGAGCTTGCATTAGATCTTTCCAGAAGCAATCCAATTTGTCCACATCATAGTTAGGAACATAGAATACAGTGCAGAAGGAGGCCATTCGGCCCAGTCTGTACCGACCCACTTTAAGCTCTCATTTCCACCCTATCCCCGTAACCCAATAACCCCACCTAACCTTTTTGGACACTAAGGGCAATTTTAGCATGCCAACTTCACCTAACCTGCACGTCTTTGGACTGTGGGAGGAAACCGGAGCACCCGGAGGAAACCCACGCACAGGGAGAACATGCAGATTCCACAGTGACCCAGCGGGGAATCTAACCTGGGACCCTGCCGCTGCTAAGCCACAGTGCTAAACGTGCTGCCCTTTCCTCACTTACCTGCATTTTTTTCTGCTTCAAAGTATTTACCCAGTTCTTCTTGGAAGCGACTATTTAATTTATTTCCGCTGCTCTTTCAAGCAGTGCATTTCAAATCCTAACCACTTGTATAAAAAATGTTTTTCTTTCTATACGTGCAGAACCTGGCCTGGTTGGAATCATCCTCAGAAGAAAACTGGAGCATTCAGAATCTTTAAAAACTGTTAAGAAACAATCTGGCTTTAATCAATCCACCGATCTGCACAAAACTCCCAGTGCAAGTAGGATTCAAGTGTCCCAAAACAATCAATTGTTTCAAAAATCTGGCAGGAAGAAGCAGTGAAATAGTTCAGTACAGACAGCTGAAAATGTATTATATTATTTCAAATCACATTGGTGTTTCAGGCATCAACAAAAACCACAACCGCTGGACAGGAGTAAGGCAAGAGGTAGAGAGGATTTGCAATGGATCATTCAGTCTGCCCTGAACGTGAAAAGATGTGAAGGTCTCATGGAGGGTGCAGAAAAGTTTTACAAGAATCAAAGACCCTCTCCTTGGAACCACATCGGATAAATTGGAGTTGTTGTTCTTAGTGCAAAGATTAAGTGGAATTTGGTCAAGGCTTTCAATATCATGAAGGACTGTCTAGACAAGAAAAGGTAGAGGGAAACTTTTCCCATTATTGAAAGGGTTGAAAAAGTTAGAAGAATTTTTAAAAATGTTTTATTCTTTCACGGGATGTGGGCGTTGCTGGTTAGGTCAGCATTTATTGCCCATCCCTAATTGCCCTTCAGGAAGTGGTGGTGAGTTGCCTTCTTGAACCTCCTGCAGTCCCTATGGTGTAAGTACACCCACTGTGCTGTTAGCGAGGGAGTTCCAGGATGTTGCCCCAGCGACAGTGAAGGAATGGCGAAATATTTCCAAGTCAGGGTGGTGAGTGACTTGGAGGAGAACCTCTAGGTCGTGGGGTTCCCAGGTGTCTGCTGTTCTTGTCCTTCTAGATGGTAGTGGACGTGGGTTTGGAAGATGTTGTCTAAAGAACCTTGGCGAGTTACTGCGGTGTCTCTTGGAGATGGTACACGCGGCTGCCACTGTTCATCGGTGGTGGAGGATGTTTGTGGAACGTGGAGCAATCAAGCGGGCTGCTTTGTCCTGGATGGTGTCGAGTTTAGTGTTGTTGGAGCTGCACTCAGCCAGGCAAGTGGAGTATTCCATTACACTCCTAACTTGTGCCGTGTAGATGGTGGACAGTCCTTTTTGTGTGTGTGTGTGTGTGTGTGTGGTGGGGGGGGGGGGGGGGGGGGGGGGGAAGAGAGAAAGAGACTGTTAGGAGGCAAGTTATTCGCCATAGGATTCCAAGCCTTTCACCTGCGTAGCCACAGTATTACTATGGCTAGTCCAGTTCAGTTTCTGATCAATGGTAACCCCCAGGATGTTGATGGTGATTCAGCAATGGCAATGCCATTGAATGTCAACAGTAATGGTTGTAAGAGATGGTCATTGCTTGGCACTTGTGTGGCTCAATGTAACTTGCCACTTGTCAGCCCAGGCCTGTATATGGTCCAGGTCTTGCTGCATTTGGACAGCTTCAAGAATGATTTGAGATGAATGGCAAAGAACCAGAAGGCACATAAGGAAATGGTTTCACACTGCAAATGGTGTTGAGATTCAATCATATCTTTCAAACAGGAATTAAATACAGGGCTTTGGGCAGAGGGCGGTGAACATCTAGCTGGATTGTTCTTTCAGCAAGCTTTCAGGGACTTAGATAATTCAAATAATGTCCATCTGTGTTGTAATCATGGAATTAATTTACACATCAGTCTACCTTCAAATGCTGTTCAATCGCAGACAGGAAGTGGCCAGCTTTTTAAAACAGAAAAGCTAATTACAAGATACAATGAATAGCTTTCTTAGTAGAAAGGGAGGCCCCTAGTGCATAATACAGATTAGCGAATGAGCTACCGATCTTTTAACAGGAATTTTAAAACTCAGTTTTAAAAACAATTAAATCCTGTATTGTGGTAATATGGTCATAACACCATTTAATATCATACTGCTAGTTCATAATTTATCAAAATAGCTAACTGGATTTCTACTTCACCTCTCCAACTCTGCCACCATGGTCCTCTATTCCACAAAACCGAAGACTCTGTTTTTGACTTTGTGTCACTCCTAATACCTCATTGCTGCTCATCATCCATTTTTCTGAACATTACCTGGAAGCAGTTTGGTATGTTTTTCTCAGTAAATGCTTTCCTATATTAATGCATGTTGTTGCTGTATATATGTTTAGTCATTAGCTTTAAGTAATCTTGGGTATTCAGCAATTCTAAAACAATACTAAATCAGACTATTGAGCATACTGCAGTCCTCAGGTGCAAGATCTCTTCCTGGAGCCCATGTTAGAGAGGCTTGGAAGTTCTGAAGGTGTGTATTACAAATCAAGCCCAAGACATGATAGCAAATAAAGAATACATTCACACTACTGCTATCATGTCTGTATAAGTCAATTTAACTTTACCCTGATGCTGCAGTTAGTTTTAAAGCAGCCTACACTCACCCCACTTCAGAGTCTACAAACTCCTATTTTAGCCAAATGGCTTTGCATCAAAGCAAATTTATTACATAAATGCACCTGAATATTGCTGGTGAAATATCTGGCTTGCTTTCGATTCTCTGAATCTGTATCATTTAACAATTAAAACGAACACACAGCATGTATTGTTAGGAGTTATAATACTGAACAATCATTTAATATTTTCCAATGCAAAAAACCTTTTGTAAAATCCAGTATCTAAAGCAGTCATTTGTATAAAATAAATAGAAATCAGATATTTTTTTAACACAAGTTATTCAGGACTTTTTCTGTCCACTATGTAAAGTCTGCTGAATTAAAGAAAATGGAAGCTCCATGTTTTAAGGCAAAGGAAGTTTTCAAAAAGAGTGCAAAAAACATGACTTGGTATTTGCAGAGATACCATAAGTCACTATCAACAAAGTCCAAAGCCAGTCTCAAACAGAACTTGGTTATCAAATCGGCACAAAAGCCATCTTTGGCAACCATAAATCTGTGGATAGACATTAATACTGCTCTCATCTGATCTGGCAGCATATACATATACTTGTACATATATTTAAGCAGCAATTTCATAGCCAAAGTCATTTTTTTTTGGAGATTCAAAAGGAAGACGAGAGTGTTGGCCTTTTTCTCAAGGATTTGACTTTCAGCCTGTTTCATGAGGATTTGAACATTGGTTCATTATTAATTGGAGGTTACTGATGTATCCAGTAGATTTAGGGAAATAATCCCCTCTTTTGTGCTGCTATTCGTTCAGTGTCATCATTCGTGTGGCTGAGAGTTCTGCACTGTGAAGTAATCTTCTGTCCTGAAGAGAGCAAGAGGCTCAAACTTTTGCTGTTGTCTCTTTGGAAATGATGATTTCTAAAGTGAGAAAAGCAGTTCAATTATGATCAGGGCTCCTGCCAAATTACATGACTCAATGTCATAACAGCGGTCACTATTTTTTTAACCCTTGATTTTAACATCAATGGACATCCCATAAGTAAACAAAATATTTTCTTAAGAGTTCAAATCTATTATGGCAGTATGTGAATGTGAGTTTAAAATAAAGTTTTATCTTGAAAAGCAAACTAGCATCAGTAATAATGACTATGAGGGTGGCAATGTAGCTCAGCGGTTAACATTGCTGCTTCACAGCACCAGGGTCCCAAGTTCGACTCCCGGCTTGGGTTACTGTCTGTGCGGAGTCTGCATGTTCTCCCCGTGTCTGTGTGGATTTCCTCCCATAAGTCCCGAAATCATGCTTGTTAGGTGATATTCCGAATTCTCCCTCAGTATAGCTGAACAGGCGCCAGAGTGGCGACAAGGGGATATTCACAGTAACATAATTGTAGTGTTAAAGTAACCTACTTGTGACACTAATAAAGATTATTTCTCACAGTTATCTTTATTGAGATTCAGGACCCTAGTCTTAGAATCAACAACCTCACTATCTACCATGATAAATAATTCTATCATATTATGGTCACTCATCCCAAGGGTTCTCTCACAACTAGGTTGCCAACTAATCCTCTCTCATTGGACAACACCCTAACGTATTGGTCCAGAAAACCATCCCATATACACTCTAGAAATCCCCCCTTTTTGTATTGTGACTAATTTCACTCACCAAATCTATATGCAGATTAAAGTCACCCATAATCACGATGTTCCTTTAACACATGCATCTCTTATTGCCTGTCTAATGCTATCCCCAACATTACCACTGCAGCTTGGTGGTCTGCATACTACCCCTACGGATGTTTGTTTTGACCCGGGGTGTTTAACTCAACCCATACAGACTCCACATAGTCTGTGTTAATATCTTTCCTTAATATTGTATAAATATTTTCTTTAATCAATAATGCAAGTCCACCACCTTTTCCTTTCTGTCTGTCCTGCCTAAAAACTGAATAGTCCTCAATGTTTAGTTCCCATCCATGGTCAACTTGGAGCCATGTTTCCAAATTCACAACTATATTATACCCCTTTACATCTATCTGCGTAACTAATTCATCCATTTTATTTCAAATGCTCCGAGCATTCAGATACAAAACCTTAAGGCTAGTCCTTTTAATGTTCCTTGAGCAGTCCGTACTTTTAAAAAATTTTATAAACAGTGTCATTATCCGATACTGGTCCTTGGTTTATCTACCTCTCACTTTTCTTATTCTCCTTGCTATGTTTTTCTCTTGTTCTTGATTCTCCCTGCTCTGAATCCTTACATAGGTTCCTCACCCACCTGCCATAGTAGTTTAACCCCCCCCACCAAGGACATCAGTCCTGGCCCTGCCCAATTTGTACAGCTCCCCCTCACACCATCTATTCATCGGATATGTCCTGCTATTTCTACTGACTAGCACGTGGCACTGGTAGTAATCCTGAGATTACTAACTTTGAGGTCGACTTCTCAACTTTCTGCCGAACTCCTTATATTCTGCTTTTAGAACAACATAGATCAAAGTGCTACAATCCACATCAAATCACGAATGGCAATGGGTAATTAAACAACTGATGGAAACTCCATGGCCAACCCCATCCTCGACCATGGCAGAGTCCAGCATTTAAGTGCAAAAGACAAGGCCACAGTGTTTACAACCATTTTCAGCCAGATGTGTTGAATTAACAATCCACTTTGGCCTCCTCCAGAGATCCCCACCATCACAGATAGCCTTCGGCCAATTGAATTCACTCCACATGATATCAAGGAACAGTTGAGCACACTGCATACAGCAAAGACGATGGGATCTGACAACATCTTGGAGAGTGTTGAAGACGTATACTTCAAACTAGTCATGCCTCTAAACAAGCTGTTCAAATACAGCTATCACACTGGCATCTTCCAGACTTGTCCAGTATGCCCTGTCACATCAGCATGTAACTGCAGGGAGTTGGCCCACAGATAGAAAGTAATTTTTCTGAAATGTTAATTTTGTTCCTCTCTACAGATGCTGCCATGCCTGTTGAATGCTTCCAGCATTTTCTATTTTCCAGCAAATCTGCTCTCACTGATTTATGGTGCTCTATTCTCAAGTCCCAAATGTCAAAACACCTTTGCAGGCCTACACAAATGCCCCCAGCTTGAAAAATTACTTGTGACTTCAGACCATCACTTAAGAGGCAGTTAGAGCTAGGGCTGGATGCAGGTCCATCATTGTGTGGAGCAGGAAAGGGGACAGGTGGCACAGCTGTGATCCCTATATCAGAGCACAATCCTGTTGAGGTTCTCTCACTGTATTGCAGTATTTTCTTTAAAGGTGTAGAAAGCCTGTCGTGCATTGGAGAGTTAAGTCAAATAATTTCAAGTCTAGATACACTTTTAATGGTGTTACTGATTGCTGGTCAACCTCTCTGGCCCTGAAAAACTATTTCAAATTGAGAGTTTCATACCTTTGGGTTTTAAATGTTGTTGGAAATTTTAATACACAATTTTCCTTAAAAAAACCCTTTACTATGTCCCTTAATCCAATCTTTCTTCTCTATTTCTGTCAGATCTTGATTTGACAACAAACTCGTCGCTTTTACTTCTCATTCTTTGCACTTTTAACTTCACACTGCTTCAATTTAACAGATTAAGAACAGATTCAGTTAGGGGCAGTATTGTGGCACAGTGGTTAGCACTGCTGCCTCACAGCCCTGAGGTCCCAGATTCGATCCCAGCCCTGGGTCACTGTCCGTTTGCATAGGTTTCGTCCCCAAACCCAAAGATGTTCAGGGTAGGTGGAATGGCCACGCTAAATTGAGCCTTAATTGGAAAAAATTAATTGGGTACTCAATTTATCTTTTAAAAAAGATTCAGTTGTTTGCCTTGTTCATTCAGATCCCAGTTGTCCTGCAGATGGTGCCACGTTGATTCCATCGCTCATTCAGCAATTTGCAGAGTACAATAGTGCCACCATTGAACAGCCTGTGCCCTTCGTTGCTGATACAGGAAACTTTGGATGAATATATTTTCCTCACTCATATGGTCTTCTCAATTCCTCTGCCAGTTTATAATTCTTCTAATCTCTTCAATAAAACTTATTCCACTCATTCTCTCTCTTCCTTTCCCATTTGCTTACTTTATTCAGTTCTACTAAGTGATTTACTAATCTTCTGATTGAGTTCCAATGAGCGACATCCAAAATGTTACCCTGCTTTTTCACTTTACAGATGCTGTAATAAAAACAGAAAATGTTTATCAAAAGAAATTCTGTTTGTGAGACTTCCAGAATTGGTTGTCCATTTTTGTTCTCAATTTCTTTTCACAGAACTCTACATTATGCGTAGGGGTTAACAGTGATATAGGGACACTTGAGGCTACCAAAGAGTTTTCCCACAAACATACATAGCAGCTGCTAAAATGGTCCACAAAAAAAATAAATAGTTAAAATTCATAGCATGTTGCATTTAAGACAAAAAAGAGGAATAATACTTACATTAAGGAATGACGGAGTACCGATTGAGTGCAAGATTTTTCTAAAAGCACTGGGAAAGTTTCCAAGTTCGGCTTCAGCTTGTGTCACTTGGTCATCTAGCACACCAACATTCTGTCCAATCATCTTGACAAAGGCCTGTAATTTCCATTAGCATGTTGTTAGCTAAACATCCAACTGATTGCATTTCTATCATGTAGGCAGCTTCCCTTGAAAGCACATTGAATGTTTTTGAAGCAATTTCAATCTTGCTTTATCTAGCAGTCCTCTTCTTAATGTGTCATTGTGCAAATCTTGGTACAAGTACAAATACATGGATAGGATGGGTATAGAGGGATACGGCACTAGGAAGTGCTGAGGGTTTTGGCCAAGATTGGTATCATGATCGGTTTGGGCTTGGAGAGCCAAAGGGCCTGTTCCTGTACTGTTGTTCTTTGTTCTAAACATTTCAAGTGTTTACCTTCCTCAAATGATCAATGCTTTCTAGGGTACAGTACCACAGACACTCTTATTTTCTTGAAAAATATTTTTATTCTCCTCCTTTTTCACAATTTTTCTCCCAAATTTACCCCCAACAACAATCAATGACCAACAACAAATATCTCAAAGCCCATAACAGTAACAACGATCCCATCCTCCCACCATGCCCAGACATCAGCCCGCATGTTAACATAAACAAATGACAAAGAAAAAAAAAGGAATCAGAGATTACCCATAGCCATCTTCAACATACACAGCCCCCCTTCCCCTGCACCCCCCCCCCTCCCCCCCAACTAATGTTCAATGTTATCCAGTTCTTGAAAGTGCATAATAAATAGTGGCCATGACTTGTAGAACCCCCCGAGTTTCCCCTCAGTTCAAACTTAACCGTCTCAAGGGTCAAGTATTCCAACAGGTCCCCTCGCTACGCACAGGGTGGAGAGGCCGCTCTCAATCCCAGCAGGATCCGCCTTCGGGCGATCAACGAGGCGAAGGCTATGATAACTGCCTCCGCACCCGTTTCCAACCCTGGCTGATCCGACACCCCGAATATGGCCTCCCGGGTCCAGCCTCACGTGCACCACCTTGGAAATTACCCTAAACACCTCCTTCCAGTACTCCCCAAGCTTTGGACAGGACCAAAACATATGAACGTGATTAGCGGGGCCCCCGCCCCGCAACGTTTACACACATTTTCTACCCCTTCAAAGAATCAACTCATCCTTGCCCTCGTGAGGTGTGCCCTGTACACCATCTTCAGCTGTATCAGCCCCAACCTCGCACACGAGGTGGAGGCATTCACTCTCCAGAGCACCTCACACCAGACCCCCTCCTCTATAACCTCTCCCAATTCTTCCTCCCACTTTGCTTTGATCCCCTCCATTGATGCCTTATCCTTTTCCAACATAGCTCCGTATACCGCTGACACTGTCCCCTTCTCCAGTCCACTTGCCGCCAGCACCTCCTCCAACAGGAGGCCGGTTCCTCCGGGAAGCTCTGTATCCCCTTCCTGGCAAAGTCCCGAACCTGCATATACCTAAACACTTCTCCCTGCTCCAGCCCATACTTCGCTTCCAGCTCCCTCAATCCTGCAAATCGACCTCAAAGAAACAAATCTTTTAGAGTCTTAATCCCCTTCTCTTCCCATCTCCGAAAGCTTTCGTCCCACCTCCCTGGCTCAAATCTGTGGTTCTCCCGGATCGGCATTTCCCTCGACCCTGCCACCAACCCGAAGTGTTGGCGAAACTGCCTCCAGATTTTCAATGCAGCTATTACTACCGGACCCCCTGAGTATTTCCCCGGAGCTATCGGGAGCGGGGCCGTTGCTAGTGCCTTCGGCCCCGTCCCCCTGCACGAACTCTCCTCCATTCTGACCCACTGGGAATCAACCCCTCTGACCCAGCTCCGCACCTTCTCCACATTCGCCGCCCAGTAGTAGTACATCAGGTTCGGGAGATCCAAACCCCCTGCCTGCCTTCCCCTCTGTAGCAGCACCTTTCTCACTCTGGCCACCTTCCCATCCCATATAAACGAGGTAATCCTCCCCTCAATCTCCCTGAAAAAAGACTTTGGCAGGAAAATCGGTAGGCATTGAAAAATAAACAGAAATCGCAGCAACACATTCATTTTAACCGCCTGAACCCGACCCGCCAGTGACAGAAGGAGACCATCCCACCTCACCAGGTCAGCTTTCACTCTCCCCACCAAACTAGTGATGTTGTATCTGCAAAGCCTTCCCCACTCCCGGGCAACCTGCACCCCCAAATACCTAAAGTGAGTCCCTGCCCTATGGAATGGCAGCCCCACCACCCCTGCCCCCACCCCCGGCTGAGACACCACGAAATACTCACTCTTGTCCAAGTTCAGCTTGTACCCAGAGAAAGACCCAAATACCTGCAGCAACTCCAATATTCCTCCTATTGACACACTCGGCTCCGACACATACAGCAGCAAGTCATCGGCATACAAGGACACCCTACGCTCTATCCCCCTCCTCCTCACTATTCCTTTCCATGCTCCCGAACTTCTTAATGCAATGGCCAACGGCTCAATCGCAAGCGCAAACAGCAGCAGGGGGACATAGGACATCCCTGCCTCATCCCACGGTGGAGAGAAGTATCTCGAACTGATATTGTTTGTGCGGACACTCGCCTTCGGCTCTTTATATAATAACTTTACCCAGTTCACAAATTTTGGTACAATCCCAAACTGTTCCAGCACTGCCATCAGGTACCCCCATTCCACCCGATCAAACGCCTTCTCGGCGTCCAGTGCCACCACCACCTCTGTTTCCTTCCCTTCCGCCGGTGCCATAACAACGTTCAAGACCCTCCTAATATTGGAAAACAGCTGACTCACTTTCACGAACCCTGTCTGATCCTCACCTATCATCTTCGGGAAGCACCCCTCCAGCACCTTTGCCAATACCTTTGCATCTACATTAAGAAGTGAAATGGGCCTATACGACCCACACTCCGTCGGATCCTTATCCTTTTTAAGCAACAGTGAAATCGATGCCTGCCCCAAGGTTTGCGGCAGCACTCCCTTCCCTATCGCCTCTTCAAACATCCCCACCATCAGGGGTGCCAACTTATCCTTACATTTTTTATAATATTCCACCGGAAACTCATCCGGCCCTGCCACCTTCCCCAACTGCATCCTCCCAATCGCGTCTTTTATCTCCTGCTCCAGTATTGCTCCTTCTAATGTAGCCTTGTCTCCCTTCCCTAGCCTCGGGTACTCCAACCCATCCAGAAATTCCAGCATCTCACGGTCTCCCCCAGGTGGCTCTGACCTGTACAACCTCTCATAGAATTCCTCAAAAACCTTATTAATCAGCTCTGGACCACCAACTTCCCGGCCCTATCCCTTATCTGAAGAATTGCCCTTGCTGCTGCCTCCCTCCGGAGCTGACCTGCTAACATACGCCTTGTCTCCATGTTCATAAACTGCACCCTTCGCTCGCCTCAGTTGGCGCACTGCCTTCCTGGTGGATCGTCGGTCGAAGCTCGCCTGTAGTTCCTTCCTCTTTCCCAGCATCGCTGGGTCCCCATCCTCCGCATAACTCCTATCTGCCTCCAACATCTCATCTATTACCCTCTGACGCTCTAAACTCTCCTCTTTGTCCACCCTAGCCTCAAACGAAATTACCTCACCCCTCACTACCGCCTTTAGAGCCCCCCAGACGACTGCCATTGACACCTCACCCGTACAGTTGAATCTTACATATTACTTAATTGCCTTTTCAATTTTTTCACAGAATACTTGGTTCCCCAAAAGTCCCACATACAGTTTCCACCCTGGCCTCTGCACTACCCCCTTCTCCAGCACCATATCCACCCAATGTGGTGCGTGATCTGACACAGCAATTGCAGGGTATTCCGACCCCTTGACTCCAGCCAGCAAAGCCTTTCCCATCACAAAAAAGTCAATCCGCGAGTATACCCTATGGACTGCTGAGAAAAACAAGTACTCCCGTTCCCCTGGGTGCAGGAACCTCCAAGGGTCCACCCCTCCCATTGCCACCATTAGCCCAGCCAGCGCCTTTGCCCCCCCCCCCCCCCCCCCCCCCCCGTGATGGGACCAGTGTGCGTGGCCGTGATCTGTCCAACCTTGGCTCCTGCACCAGGTTCCAGTCCCCCCCCCCCACAATCAGCTCGTGTGTCCCCAAGTCAGGAATGGCTCCAAACACCTTCCTCGCAAATACCGCATCGTCCCAGTTGGGACCGTATACACTTATCAGCGCCAATAATCTCCCATCCAGCGCCCCGGCCACAATCACATATCTACCCCCCTGATCTGCCACTACCGTCTCCATCTGGAAGCGTACCCTTTTGCTGACTGTAGCCACCTAAGATGGACACTGGGCTACCAAAATGGAGAACTGCTAAGGCTGTAGGGAGAAAACAGTTTTAGCCAGGACAAGCAGTTTGCAAAAGGCTAATTAGCATTCTGCACGTATCGAAACCAGTTTATGGCCAGGTGCAAGATCTCAACCAAAGGTGTAAATAGCAAAACGCTTTGCATAGTAATGAGGCGATCCAGATCTGGGCCCACACAGTAGAAACATTTGAGTTTGAATGGATACTTTGAGTGGACGCCCAGACGAAACGGCACCAGAAGTATCCATCACAAAAGACCCTAGAGACCGCCCACCCATCGTGAAGAAACCCTCAGATTGGGGGATTTGTAAGATATCGATTGGGAAATGACCCAATCGATACATGGCAGGTAAAGGCCCGCCCCGAAGAGGCACGGACATTGGGGGACCTATAAAGGTAGACCCAGCACATGGTTCTGTCTGTTTTTGTGCTCCGGCTTGGACTGCTGTTCTGACTCCGACTCCAGATCCTGTCTTTCATCACCGGCCGTTGAGCACCAGCCATCGTTCAGTAAGTGCCAAACGACGCTCGTTACGTGACCCCGGCATTACCTATACCCTAGCCGACTATTAGAGAACAGAAGGTGCAGTCCGGAAAGGAACAAAGGCCTTGTCCCCTGACCTTGCTGGTTCCTACTTAGATAAGTATTTAGTCGTTTAAATAGTAGAAATAAGTATTAGTCTTTAGCGTATGCATGCGTATTTATTATATTTGTATAATAAATATCAATCGTTTGAACCTACTAATCGGTGTATAGTTTTATTACTTTGAACCTGACCTTGAAATACTTGTGAGGTGTCTAAATACGGCACCTGGCGACTCCGAGCTGAAAATACATACACAGAGCTGTAGTAGTGTTAAGCACACGGCCTTTAAACGGAGGCGTGTTAATACACTCCAATAAACGCGTAATACACTCAAATAAAACGTGCAACATTTAGTGGCGACATCCTGACGGGACGCGGTTACAAGTGGCACCCCCACTCCGTCGAGGACCCTGAAATTTGAATTAGAAATCTGAGTAAAGAAAAAGAAAATAAATCACAAGTCATCAAGGTGTTCAAACGAATAAACGTAATTCGGAAGTGTGTTTTGTGCATGCGCACTAACAGGGTTGTAAGGAAAACCTGAAAGCGTTTTTGTTGCGACAAACTTTCGGCAGTTTTGTGAACGGAACATAGCGTAAGCCTTACCCGTTTCGTGAGACATAACCTCAACACCCCCTGTTCCAAATTAAAGTAAGTCATAGAAAATGGCCATGCAGGCAATGGAACGCCTCATGAATCCAGAACGGTTTGTGGTCGCAGCGACCAGCAGTAGCCGAGTAGGTCAGTGTCCCGTGTGGGAGCTGGAACTCCGCCAGTATCTGCAAGGAAAGGGATGGCCCCTTTGGAAAGAGTTCTGTATGAATGAGGAGACAGGTCCCGGAAGTATAGGACATACTTGGTGGGAGAACCTCTCTCAAATTCATAAGAAAAACCTTAGTAAAGCGCGCAAGCCGATGGCAATCGTGTCCTGTTTGGCACACTTGCGAGGCACAGAGGAGGTCGTTCAGACGCTCCGGGCAGAATAAGAGGAGAGAAATCGGATGAGTAAAGTGGATGTCAGGGACACCGAGAAAGAAAATATGGATCTTAGAGGGAAGCTGGCAGAGAAAGGTAGAGAGGTGGATGATGCCAAGAGGGCACATCAGTCTTGTCTAGCCCATCTCAGCAGTTCCCAGACCCAGTACGAAAAGGCCTATCAGGACGTGCAACGTGCCGTCCTGATAAGAGAAGAATCAGAGAAGCAGGTAGAGGCTTTGCAGAGGCAATGCTCTGACCTAAAGGCAGCTTTAAGAGCACTCCATGCTGCCACCACGGAACAAAGACAGAGTACAGTAGACCATGCAAAATGCAGGAAGCAGATTGCGGAGCTGCAATCGCTGCTTTCAGTGCAAAATGGGTTCCAAAGCACCTTTGGAACGCAGTTAGATGAGGAGAATGCCCCAGACTGGAAGGAATTAAGCGAGACAGCGCAGCGTTATGTTCAGGGAACATGTGCGCCAGCAGCGCAGCAGAAAAGACAAGCACCCCAACCCCCCACAGATCAGATAGTTACCGCACCAATGAATCCAGTCACCACCCAAAGGAAAGCGACCACAGAAGGCGCACCCGATATTACCTACACCACCCCCTTAACTGTAACCCAACTCAGGGACACGTGTGAAAAGATCACTCCGTTTCTCCCCACCGCAGACCCCCACCAATTTTTCGCAAAAGTAAAGCAACAGGCAACCATGTATGAAATGAAATGAAATGAAAATCGCTTATTGTCACGAGTAGGCTTCAATGAAGTTACTGTGAAAAGCCCCTAGTCGCCACATTCTGGCGCCTGTCCAGGAAGGCTGGTACGGGAATCGAACCGTGCTGCTGGCCTGCTCGGTCTGCTTTAAAAGCCAGCGATTTAGCTCAGTGAGCTAAACCAGCCCCAGTACGGCCTGGACGAGAGAGAGCAGGTTAAGCTCACGGTTCTGAGTTTAGACCAATCGGTTGTAGCAGCCCTCCCCGACCCACAGAACGTTGGCGGAGGCACCCTAGAGGAAATGCACACCTCCATTTTAGATGCCATAGGGTATAACCGAGGTGACCCAGTCGAAGGACTTAACAAGTGCCGACAAAAGAAAACCGAGCACCCCACAGCATTTGCAGGAAGGCTGTGGATCCATTTTAACGCAGTTATCGGCGATTTAAATAGAGCCCATTTGAACCGTGAAAACATGGTTAAATGGACGCGCACCATAATTTCCCATGCCACAGATGCAGGACAGAGTGCTTGCAACAGTTATGACCCCTCAGAAGAGGCCCATAATGAGAAGTGGGTCCTGAAAAGATTGTCCCGCGCTTGGGAGCAATCAGTTCAGGGCAGAGGCAAAGTGAAATCCCCAGAAGAAGCTCAGGTTGCAGCGGACATTCAGGCAGTGAGAGCGCACCAAAACCCCGCGTGGGTAAATGAAGGAAGGAACAGCCCTCCACAGAAGTCGCAGGAATGCTACAACTGTGGTCAGTTAGGACATTGGGCTAAGGAATGTAATGCACCCCAAAGATCACAGAGAGGCCAGCAGACAGGCACTCTGAATAGGAATAAAGCCAAACCGATCCATAGCATAGGGATACAGTCAGGACAGACCAATGTTGACGGAACGGACTGACGGTGTTCGGGCTCCCCCACTTGGGTCTGTGACACTCTTTGGGATCAATCCGGAAGACCGGTAGTCACAGCTAAGGTTAGAGGGAAGCCTATAGAGTTACTTTGGGACACAGGAGGGTCCCGCACCACGATTAATTCCACCACCACGGCACAGGCAGACACGTGGCCGACCACCTCCACCATCACACTTAGCGGTTTCACAGGACACTCGCAGCAGGGACACATTACAGCACCCGTAGCAATCCAGCTAGGGAACATTTCCACCAAACACCCCGTCGTTCTAGTAAATCTTCCCCGGACAGCAGAACACATACTGGGGATAGATTTTATGAATGCCCATAGCCTGTCGTTCGACCCAGTTAACCAGTGTGTCTGGCGAATGGCAAGATCAGACAGAGCACCCGCTACTCTCACAGTAGGAGAGTACGCTAATTGAATTAGCACAGTAGGCGACTATTCATTTGACCTGACTACACTAAACACGGACAGACAAGTAAAGGCAGTATTACACAAACACAGGACAGCATTTGCCAGTCACCGGCACGACTGTGGCAGAATGACTGGACAAATTCACGTTACCGGACCTGACCCCCGACCACAGAAACAATACAGATTTCCCCTAGAAGCAGAGGGAGAAATAGAGAAGGTAATAGGTAGCTTATTGGAGCAAGGGGTACTTAGAACAGTAGCCTCCACCAATAATGCTTCTATTTGGCCAGTGCGAAAGCCCGACGGATCATGGCGTCTGACCATTGATTATCGGGAGCTCAACAAAGTCACCCCAGCAGTAGCCCCCACGGTAGCAACAAGTCCCGAGACCATGCTCAAACAGGGACTCAACTCCAAATTTTTCACGGTATTGGACATTAGCAACGGCTTCTGGTCAATCCCATTGGCAAAGGCGTGCCAGTACAAATTTGCCTTCACTTTCAAAGCACAACAGTATACGTGGACAGGCCTTCCACAAGGATTCCACAATTCCCCCTCCATTTACCACCGACAGCTGGCGAATGGTTTAGAGAAATTTTCCCGCCCCGAATGTCTGGTACAGTATGTAGACGACCTACTACTGCAGACAGACACAAAGGCAGAGCACATTACGCTTCTGGCCGAGCTCCTGGAACTTTTAACCTCAATTGGATGTAAGGTTAACCCAAGAAAGGCCCAGATTTTGGAAAATAAAGTGATGTATTTGGGTACAGTCATCACACACGGCAAACGCGAGATCGAATTCAAAAGAATTGATTCGATTGTCAAATTGCCCCTTCCCCAGAATGTTTCAGCCCTCCGGTCGTTCTTAGGACTGGTTGGTTATTGTCGGAACCACATCGACGGATTCGCGACAAGGCAGCCCCACTCTCAGACCTCCTTAAGAAAGGAGCCCCCTGGGAATGGCTTCCGCAGCATACAGAGGCTGTGGAGGAGTTAAAGAAAGCCCTTAGCGCAGCACCCGCGCTGCAAGTCCCAGACCACCTTTCCCCCTATGCAATAGAGGTAGCGAGCACAGATCTGACCCTCTCGGCCATGTTGCTTCAGGAATGGCACGAGCAGCTAAGACCAGTGGCTTATGCCTCCCGACTTTTAGACCCAGTGGAACAAGGATTTTCAGCCTGCGAGAGGCACCTCCTTGCAGTTTTCTGGGCAGTTCAGTACTTCTCGTACATTACCGGACTCAACCCCATCACTATTTTGACCGAGCACACCCCCACACAGTTACTCCTAGACGGTCGACTGAAGGACGGTTCAGTTAGCCAGATTAGGGCAGCTAGGTGGACACTACTCTTACAAGGACGCGACATTACGGTTAAACGGACCCGCACACACACATTTTTAGCCGACAACCTTCAATATCCAGGACAGCCCCATGATTGTGAGATTGTAGCACCCCTACACAACACGGGACCCTTCATAGCGAAGACACCCCCCAGGAAGATAGGGAACCCAAGACAAAGCCCCCAACACACAGACACGTGTGGCCCACTAAGGATATACGTGGACGGTTCATCCACGGTTTTAGATGGTGAGCGTGTCACGGGATGCGGCATCTATGTCGAGAACGCGCAGGGTCGCGCACTCGATGAAATAGCTTTAAAATTGCCAGGTCACTTAGGCGCGCAGGCAGCAGAGCTCGCGGCCATAGCTTATATAGTGGACCACCCCGATTCTTTCCCCAGCCCGGCGGACATATATTCGGACAGTCTATATGTCTGCAACAGTTTGACAGATTTTCTACCCCTGTGGAGGACACGAGGTTTTGTCTCCGCAGACGGGAAACCCCTTCCATCAGCCCCTTTACTCCGCCACATCCTAGACAAAGCAAAGAACAGAACATTCGGCATTATAAAAGTTAGAAGCCACCATAGGTCATCCCCCCCTGGAAATGTAAAAGCCGACGCACTGGCTAAGGCAGGTTCCAGGCGAGGACACTTGTGGACACCCCCAGCTAGCGGACCAGCTAGCGCCCCTGTGAGCGCAGTTCAAGTCTCACAGACCGATATCAAGGATTAGC
Source organism: Scyliorhinus canicula (assembly GCF_902713615.1). Lineage (NCBI taxonomy): Eukaryota > Metazoa > Chordata > Chondrichthyes > Carcharhiniformes > Scyliorhinidae > Scyliorhinus > Scyliorhinus canicula. The sequence continues at coordinate 48,013,867 of NC_052150.1, forward strand.
TGAAGCACAGAAGCAGGATGAGGATCTCAGGGAGATTTTTAAAGGCAACTTTGTGCCTCAGTTTGACAAGTTTAGACACGCACTGACCACACATGAGGGTGTGGTCATCAAGGACCAGCTTTATGTGGTCCCGCAGCAGGACAGAAACCAAATGATTGCCTTGTTCCATGACGGGCATGGACATCAAGGGATCGACACGACCACGAGGCACCTCAGGCAGCTCTGTTGGTGGCCTAACCTAAGGACCGATGTAACCCATTACATTGAGAATTGCCTTATTTGCGCCCAGAATAACCCGGAGAGGTATTCTAAAAAGGCACAGCTTCGGCATACTCGACCAGTTAATGGCTCCTGGACAAACCTCCAGATCGACTTTATAGGACCATTGCCCCCTTGTAGGAATGGCTATAAATACGTTCTGGTGGTAATCGATACCTTTACCAAATGGGTAGAGGCATTCCCCTCAAGAACAAATACAGCTAAGACAGCTGCAAAAATCCTGACCCACCACATCTTCATGAGATGGGGTTTACCCAGAAGTATTGATTCGGACCAGGGATCTCACTTCACAGGACGTGTCATGAAGAACGTCCTGACCATATTCGGCATCAAACAAAATTTTCATATTGCGTATCACCCACAGTCCAGCGGGATTGTAGAGCGTATGAATCGGACCCTAAAATCCACACTTAGAAAAATGGTTCAAGAGAACAACTGAACATGGGATTCAGTGCTCCCATTTGCACTCATGTTTATCAGAAATACAGTTTCAACTTCCACAGGTTTCACCCCACACACACTCATGACCGGACGCCCTATGAAAGGTACAGAATTCCTTTTAGGACTGGACATGACTAGCCCCGAAGTGACGGCCCTCACACATGAAAAGGCAGTTAAAGACCTAGTTGAAACTGTGAGGTCTGCACAGATTGCAGCCGCAGTTCAACTAGGAAAACGGCGCAGACAAAGCACAGCCTGCTTTAACAAGAACGTACACCCCACAGAATTCCAGGTTGGGCAACAGGTATCTGTATATAACCCCAGCAGTTTTTTGGCACCAAAATATTCCGGCCCATATTCAATTTCGGACAAAATTAGCCCCTCAGTTTACAGGATAAAATACCCCAATGGAAAGACCGCGTGGTTCCATATTAACCAGCTAAAGGCATATGGAACACAGTCTAACCATGCACACCATGTCCTGCTAGACGCAGCAGAACACCTCGCCCCGCCCACTAGAGACACGTTTCCACCATCCCCCTCACAGACCAGTTCTTCATCGGACTCGCCCACGACTCCGCCCACTGACCACACCAGACCACGCCCCGAAACGCCCACAAGCCCCGACCACCCCGACAATACCCATTCAGTTTTAGACCCACTACTTTGGCACAGGGATAATTCGTACAGACTTGTCCGTAATGACGAAAGTGACCCCCGGTCACATAATTACAAAATTGCATGCCTGATCCACACAAGGGTGTGGGATCCGGGAGAGCAGGACGACACGGTGTCTGAATCCCGATACGGCAACCCCTTTGTGACCCTGTTCACAGAGGCAGAGGAAAAGTGAGGTGTCCAGATGATGTAAAATAGGAACCGCTTGAGGGAAGCGATCTCCTTTCTGATGGAACCTGCATGTATGTTTTGTTTGTGAGTTTTAATGTTATTGGCTCAGTTGGAGGTTGGACACCTTCTTTTCAGCTGAAAAGATTGTGACCACCTCGCACGCACTTTAGCTTGTCCGCCGATACCTTTGAGAACTTCAGTTGTATCCTCTGGTGAACCGACACGGTTCACGACTTGTTCCCTGTTTTTTTTTCAGATGTTGGAGCATCTTGGCTCCTCCCTTGTTTTTAGGTGCCCCTCTATTCGGTGAATAGAGGCTGCAAACCCACGGTAAACAGATTCTTGCCCGTTTAATCCAGGTTACTCAGGCAGTGGACAAACGGCACTGAGGACCCGCCCTGTCTGAGAACCCACTTTGGTCAGCCAAGCTCGGGTATGGCACAACACGCCTTACCCGGGGATCCCATTCAAATCGTACCCGTAGCGGCCCATACGCAACCCATTCGACCTTTTGTTTCAAATTTGTTTTCATTTTTCGTTAGGTAGCCCTTAGGCCGCCATCCCACATGCTATTTACATCCAGGAACATTCGGATGATAAATTAGCAAAGCCTGCGAGACGGCTCGCAGGAGGAAAGTTGTTAGGTGTACTCTGTTCCTAAAATTCGCTTTTGAAAAAAAAAATGAGGGGAGTCACAGGGTGTGACTTGGCAAGTCATTTTAATGGGTCAATTGGAATTAGAGGACAGATACACTAACAAGTACGGATATTAAACTGTGTATTGACAGATACTGTGCTTGATCCCATAGCTTTCGAAGGACGAAAGAGGGTTCACAGCAAGGATCGGCCATACAGGAGGAAGAGAAAGAGAACGAAGAGAAGACCATGATGGAAGCCTACCTATTACTGTTAAATGTTATATTTGTATGTGTGGAAGCGAGTCACGTTTCCCCCACAACCCCCGCCGTCAATGTTTCCCTCACACCAACTCCCCCGTGCTCAGCTCTGATCAGTGAAGTTCAGACCTGGTGCACAAAATTTATGACATGGTACTCCATGTCATACGTGATTGAATCACTGCTAGTGATTGCAATCCTCTGCATAATTGTACAGACCCTCAGGTTGAGGAAGTGGAAAAGGAGAGCCTCCCGTTCCTGCCCCTCAACCGTCTATGGAGTTCGATCCCCTATTTTTCGGTTTCACCAATCCCCCTTGCCCCTTGATGAATAAAGCACTGTGTTAATAAAGGATACCCATGTATTATATTGCCCTGAACTCGACTGCCGAGTCAGGAAGCGATATGTAATGTGGTGTGAATGGATAAGGTTTTTTAGACTGTAATAAAATGTTTGAAGTAAGGATAAGGATAATAGTTGTGATAGGTAGAGGTTCCCGGTTTTGGTAATGCATGTCCTCTTTGACATAGCGCCAAGTAGAGATGTCAGATTAAAAAAAAATTTCTTCCCATAGTCAAGGACAGAGTAGACGCCCTAAACTTGCCGAGGTCAGGGAACACAAAGAGGGCACCCAGAAGCACTCGAAGCAACGTGCATAGGTGATCCTTCACAATTTTATTGTGAGGATCACAAGGAGGGAATGTAGCCACCTAAGATGGACACTGGGCTACCAAAATGGAGAACTGCTAAGGCTGTAGGGAGAAAACAGTTTTAGCCAGGACAAGCAGTTTGCAAAAGGCTAATTAGCATTCTGCACGTATCGAAACCAGTTTATGGCCAGGTGCAAGATCTCAACCAAAGGTGTAAATAGCAAAACGCTTTGCATAGTAATGAGGCGATCCAGATCTGGGCCCACATAATAGAAACATTTGAGTTTGAATGGATACTTTGAGTGGACGCCCAGACGAAACGGCACCAGAAGTATCCATCACAAAAGACCCTAGAGACCGCCCCACCCATCGAGAAGAAACCCTCAGATTGGGGGATTTGTAAGATATCGATTGGGAAATGACCCAATCGATACATGGCAGGTAAAGGCCCGCCCCGAAGAGGCACGGACATTGGGGGACCTATAAAGGTAGACCCAGCACATGGTTCTGTCTGTTTTTGTGCTCCGGCTTGGACTGCTGTTCTGACTCCGACTCCAGATCCTGTCTTTCATCACCGGCCGTTGAGCACCAGCCATCGTTCAGTAAGTGCCAAACGACGCTCGCTACGTGACCCCGGCATTACCTATACCCTAGCCGACTATTAGAGAACAGAAGGTGCAGTCCGGAAAGGAACAAAGGCCTTGTCCCCTGACCTTGCTGGTTCCTACTTAGATAAGTATTTAGTCGTTTAAATAGTAGAAATAAGTATTAGTCTTTAGCGTATGCATGCGTATTTATTATATTTGTATAATAAATATCAATCGTTTGAACCTACTAATCGGTGTATAGTTTTATTACTTTGAACCTGACCTTGAAATACTTGTGAGGTGTCTAAATACGGCACCTGGCGACTCCGAGCTGAAAATACATACACAGAGCTGTAGTAGTTTTAAGCACACGGCCTTTAAACGGAGGCGTGTTAATACACTCCAATAAACGCGTAATACACTCAAATAAAACGTGCAACATGACCAACACTGCTACCCCTCGAGCCCTTCCATCAAATACAGAGTGAAACACTTGGCTAACCCAACCCTTTTTAAGTCTCACCTGGTCCTTCACCCTCAAGTGAGCCACCTGCAGCATTGCCACATCGTTTTTCAGACTTTTAAGATGCACAAGCACCCTTGACCAGACCTCCTAGCCCTCTCACGTTCCACGTAACTATCCTTACTGGGGGTGTCTTACACCCCCCCTCCCCCCCCCTTCTTATCCACCATCAACACACCGCCGGGCCCTGCCCCATAAGCCGGACCCCGCCCCTGTCCATTGTTAACACCGAAGCCCCTTCCCCCCCTCCCGAAAACCCCCCCTACCTTTCCCCCAGAAACAACATCCCCCAGCATCCAACCCTTCCTCCCCCCCCTCTCGCTCGCCTCTTAGGCCCATTGACGCCTGCTACCCAGGCTCCAATGTCCGCAACCCTCCTCTCCTCTCACCTCGGTTCACTAGCTGACAGACTTAACTAGCTAGTGCGGGTGGCTCTCTCCCCCCCTCCCCCCCTCCCCCCCCCCCCCCCCCCCCCGCCAAGACATATCCTCCACTTCCACCCAGTCCCAGAGAAAAAAAAAACCAAACCCAACAATTCAACCCATACAATTCACTAACATAAGATGTAACCATCGCAACACAGAGCGCCCATCAACCCACCATTAACTTAAATTCTATAACAATACAAAAAGTAGATTACAATACAAATCCGTAAAAAGAAAGTTATAACATTGATACATTTTCCGGCTGTTCAAATACAGTCCACAGTCTCTCTTCCAGCTCCGCTCTTCATGTCTGTCCCAAGCCTTCTGCCTTCATGAACGCCTCAGCCGCATCCGCTGTCTCAAAATAAAAGTCTTTGTCGTTATACGTTACCCTCAACCTCGCTGGGTACACCATACCAAACCTTCTTATACAACGTCGCCTTCACTCGCCCAAACGCCGCTCGTCTTTTTGCCAACTCCACCGTCAAGTCCTGGTAGATCCGGACCGTAGTACCATCCCATAGTATCTCCCGCTTCTGCTTCACCCAGTTCAACACCTTCTCCTTCACGCAAAACTTATGGAAGCAGATAATTACTGCCCTTGGCGGCTCGTTCACTTTGGGCTTCGGCCTTAATGACCGATGGGCTCGGTCTAGTTCGTACTGGGAGGGGCTCTCACCCTCCCCCATCAGCTCTGCCAACTTCTTAGCTAAGTATTGTGTTGGCCTTGGGCCCTCTGTCCCTTCGGGCAAGCCCACAATTCTCAAATGATGCCGCCTTGAGCGGTTTTCCAAGTCTTCCAGCTTTGCTTGGAGACCTCTATTAATCTCCACAGCCCTCCGCAACTCATCTCCCATCGAGGTGACCTGGTCGCTGTGTCGTGACATGGCTTCCTCCACTTCTTTCACCTTCTCGCCCTGCTCTCACACCTCGACCAATGCCTTTGCCACCGCCACCTTCAACGGGGCAATTATCGGGGTGATTGCCTCCTCCACCAGTAACTTCAATGCGGCCGCTGTCTCCTTTTTCCAGGCCTCCATGTGCCTCGCAAACTGTTTTTCCAGCTCCCCCGCCATCACCTCGGTCATCTTCTCCACCGTAAATAGTGCGGCCCCGCTTTGCAGTTCGGCTTCCGCCATCCTATCACCACTTTTATTTGTCTTCTCCTTCAGCGGCGACCCCACGTTTCCTCCTTTCTTCGACGCTGCTTTTCGCATCTTTTAGCAGCTTATTGTTTTTCACTTTCTTTCTTTTCTCTTCTCTCTCTCCTTCCACCCTTCTGTCCTTCATCAATCTGAATTATTCTTTTTTTTTTTTAAAGACAATGGGGAGGGAAAAAAAAACTTCATCAAACTTCTTTAAATCTTCCAGCTCTCTTCCTTTCCCCTCTGTACTCATCCAGAACTCCCCTGGGATCAGGTTCCAGCCTTCTTTCTTCCTCCTAGGTGGGAGCCATCCGTCGTGGGACACCGCTCTTACATGGTCCTGGACTCAGGCCTGCCGCCTAGGCCTCCTTGTAGCTCCGCCCCCGCTGCTCTGGCCCCGGCCGCGCTGGGCCCAGGACCTCAGCCCCCGCCGCCCCAACACCCACGCGGGGTTCTTCACCGGTTTTTAAACCGGCCTCGCTACCTGCTCGCGACAGCCCTAAAGGCCGAAGGCGTCGAAACTCGGGGATTTCCCCAGAATCGCCGCGACTTGCGGCCACCGGCGGGAGCTCTTCGCGCTGCAGCCGCCCTGCGCGCCCACGCCACTGGAAGTCCCCACTGACGCTCTTCTGTTACCGCATCCAAGTAACCATTAGTGGCCCTGGGGAGTGAATGCTATTTCACTGTGGAAGTATTGTAGTGGTGGCCTACTCAAGCCCACATCTAACAAATACAAAGGCACATCAGGCGTTGACAAGTAGTAATTAGGTCCATCTGTTGCAAAGGTAGTGGACTCACCAACATTAAGGGCATTCAAATGGTCAATGGATAAACATATGGATGATAAGGGAATAGTGTAGATGGGCTTTAGAGGGGTTTCACAGGTCGGAGCAACATCGAGGGCCGAAGGGCCTGTACTGCGCTGTAATGTTCAATGTTCTATCTGATTTTCTCATTCCTAACCTCAGGTAGGAGACATTTTGAGTACCTTTAACGTCAAAGCCACTTAACAGCAGAGGGTCTGAACCAGATACCTGCGTGATCTGTACTCACTGGATGAATGGAATGAGCCATTGAGCAGCATGTTCTTCTCAGCTTTCAATGCAAGTATAGCTTCCCTTTCATACAAAATCTATTGAATTTGATTTACCTCCACATTTTAAAAGAAGGCAGGAAGGCATACGGAACCAAACATTGCTTTGCTGTTATTCCCTGATTAAACAGTAAGGGGAATTTTAGAGATGTTCAAAATTAGTGAAGCTTTGATAGATTTTAACCTGGGAGAAACTATTTCTGTTGGCAACAGAGTCTAACCAGAGAGGACAAATTTAGGAAAATTGGCAGACGGACCAAGAGAGCAGGATAATTTTAATTTTATGAACACAGTGGGCTGCTATGATCAAGGAATGCATTACTTGGGAGCAAGCAGGTTAAATAGTAATTTTCCCAAATGGAATTAGATATTATACCAGAAAAGAAACATTTTCAGGCCGATGGAGAAAGGGCAAGATGGAATTCATTGGATAGCTCTTTCAATGGCTAAAATTGGCAAAGAACAAAGTTTTCCTCAGGAAACTAAGGAATTTCGGCATGTCCACACTGACTCTTACCACCTTTTACAGATGCACCATAGAAAGCATCCAATCTGGCTGCAGCACAGCCTGGCATGGGAACTGCTCAGTCCAAGACCACAAGAAACTTCAGAGAGTCGTGAACACCACCCAATCCATTACATGAACCCGCATCCCATCCATTGACTCTATCTACACCTCCCACTGCCTGGGGAAAGTGGGCAGCATAATCAAAGACCCCTCCCACCAGGCTTACTCATTCTACCAACTTCTTCCATTGGATAGGAGATACAAAAGTCTGAGAACACACACAAACAGATTCAAAAACAGCTTCTTCCCCGCTGTTACCAGACTCCTAAACGACCCTCTTATGGACTGGCCTGATTAATACACCCGATGCCAGTGTCTATGTATTTACATTGTGTACCTTGTGTTGCCCTATTATGTATTTTATTTTCATGTACTAAATGATCTGTTGGAGCTGCTTACAGAATAATACTTTTCACTGTACCTTAGTACACGTGACAATAAACAAACAAAATAGATGGTTTCCACTGTAAACATGGATATTGGAACTTATGAAAATAGTTGACAGGAAGACCATAGAAGCAAGATTTTATATTTTATAAATAACTACAAGATGGAAGTTTTCGATATGATAATCCTTTTCACTGTTATCACAAGGTAAATGTTCAACAATAGTAAAAACACAAATAGCCCACCTCTAATTTATCAATCTTTTTGTACAATTGCTTCATTTCATCTGCTTTTGCATGGATTTCAGGAATATTTTCATTCATTATCTGAGACGAATCATTTCGAATCTACAGCAGAAAATAGCATTTTAATCCATCTATTGTACTGCAAAATCTGCATTCCTAAAGCCTTATTGGAGAATTGTAAACATTCCACTCCTATTCAAAAAAGGTGCCAGCTTTAACCGGCCCTGCCCGCCACCAGGATTGTCCACTCCGACCTTTGGCTGGACACCAAATGGTCTGTGGACGGATCCCATCACAAAACTACAGAACAATCATCTTAACTTGGGTGGTGGGAAAGCTTTCGGACCTGATAATCCACAAGTGGATTAATTAGGGAAAGCCAGTATGGATTTGTTTAAAGCAAATCATGTTTAACTAACTTGATTGAGCTTTTTTAATGAGATAACAGAGATGGTTGATGAGGGTACGGTGGTTATATGTGGTGAATATAGACTTCCAAAAGGCATTTGATAAAGAATAGACTTGCCAGCAATGTTGAAGTCAATAGATTAAAAGGGAAAGTGGCAGCATGCATATGCAGTTGGCTGAGTGACAGGAAACAGTTGTGGTGAATGGTTGTCTTTCAGGCTGGAGAAAGGTATATAGTGGGGTCCCCCAAGATATTCGAACCAATGCTTTTCTTGATCAGTGCAGGGCACAATTTCAAAATTTGCAGAGGAATCAAAACTTAGAAGCATTGTGAACTGTGAGGAGGATAGTGATAGATTTTAAAACACTGGTGGAACAGGTGGACATGTGGTAGATGAGATCTAATGCAGAGAATTGTGAAGTTCTCTATTTTGGTAGGAAGACCAAGGAGAAGCAATATAAAATAAAAGACACAAACGGAAGCAGAGACACCCTGGGGGTATGTGTGCACAATTCATTGAAGGTAGCAGCGAAGACAGCAGAGTAGGTTAAGAAAGCAGCTAAAAGGCATTGGGAATCCTGGCCTTTATAGGGTCCTACAGTACAATAGTATGAAGTTATAAAGAAACTGAAAAACTCTTCTTTATGCTCAACCTGGAGAATTGTGCCTAATTCTGGTCACTGCACTTTCAGCAAAGATTTGAAGGCTTTAGAGAAGGCACAGAAAATACATTGAAGACTGGATCCCAGGATGTGGGACTGCAGTTACACGGGTAGATTGGAGAAGCAGGGGTTGTTTTCAATTGAGAAGAGAACATTGTTTGAGGTGTTCAAAATCATTTCAGAGTAGATAGGAAAGTTGTTTCCATTCCCAGAAGGGTCAAGACCGGAGAACATTGGTAAAAGAACCCGCTGCAACCTGAAGAAAAATGTATTTATTTTTTTACATAACAGGTGCTTAGGCTTTAGAATGCGCTGTCTGAATTAGTGGAGGAAAATACGGTTTTCGAAAGGGAATTGGATTAGTACTTGAACAGAAAATATTTTTAGGGCTATGGGGAAGGCAGGGGTGTGGGACTAGCTGAGTTGCTCTTGCCAAGAGCTGGTGCAGGCACGATGGGCCAAATGACCTTCTTCTATAACCATTATATGTTCTCTAAGTTGCACTCTTGATTTAGCAACTTGGTACATCAATATTCTGCAGCAGGAACATACAACTGTTAACTCCTGCTTTTGGACATTAATACCGGTCAAACTGCTCAGCAATGCCTGCCTTGATTCCATCTATCTCAGTTGGAATTTTAAATCAGTTCATATTTGGACAACTAGGTGAATGTTGCCCAGGAGTGAGGAATTCCCTCTTGAAGAATACCAAACAGTCCAACTCACCCAACTTTAAAAACTCACTCTAATTCTGTTCCAGGAGAAGTCATCGATATATGCCATAAAGAAACCTACAGGAAGTACTTATACCCCCCCCTTGACCTGGTATGTTCAACAAGAACATGATCCTTATGAAAGGAGAATATAGAGAGGGCAGAAAACAAAGATGCTGAAACTACTACTTACCATGTCCAACATCCCACAGAATTCATCCACTCTAGTAAGCATTGCTTCTAAACTTTGTTCCAATTGTTGAATCTGTCACACAAGCAAAGACTGATGAAGTAGGAGCCTCACAGTTATTGAAAAGCACCATCTTACTTTCAATACAGCGTCTTACAGCAGGTTAAAAACACTTCTTGGGGCGGGAGGGGTTGATGGCACACCAAGGGGATGCTCTTGGTGGAGTGGGGGTTAGGCAACCAAGGGAGGGGGTGGAGAAACCAAAACTGGGGGGAGCTGATGGGGGATTTAAAAAAAGAGAAACCAAAAAAAAGGGGGTGGGGTGGGGTGGGGGAAAGAGACGAGCAAAAGGCAGGGACACTTACATTTTAACTCTGCTTTTCATGATTAAACATGAGAAATAGAACAGGAATTGGCCATTCAGCCCCTCCAGCCTGCTTCACCTTCAATAAGATCATGGCTTTTGGTCTCAACTCCACTTTTCTGTCTGCCCCTCCATAACCCTCAACTTCTTTATCAATCGAAAACCTGTCTAACTCGGCCTAGACTAAATCCAATGATTTGCATTGCTTTCTGGGAAAGAAATTGCCAAACAATAATACTCAGAAGAAATTCCACCTCTTCTCCATCTTGAGACTGCTTATTTTGAAATTCTGCCCCGTAGAATCCTGCATGAGCAAACATTTGCTCACCATCTACCCTGTAAAGCTCAGAATCTTTAATGTTAAGATGACCTCTCATTCTTCTGAACTTTGATGAGTATCTGCTCAACATTTCCACAGAAATCAGCCTCGTGAATCGTTCTAAACTGCTTCCAATGCAAATATATCCCCTGCTTCAGCAAGTTGACCAAAACTGTGCACAGTACTCTGGGTATGTCAAAGCACTTTAAAACCAAATTACTTTGATGCATAATCAATGTTGTAATGTAGGAAACAAGCATTTTAACAATAATTATTATAATTCTTAAAGAATCACTATTAAATAACAATTAATAAATCAATCAAATTTGATTCTACTGATTCAGTATTAATAAATTATACAATATGTTAATAATATAGTCAAATAATTGATTGATCAGTAACATTTCAACAATAATATCTCATTTCAAGTTCATCTAATGGTGGTGCAGTTGGGTTAGTGTGAATTATTCTGATATTTGGTCCCATGCGTTTAGCGATTAGTTCTTTGATGCACTTAACACATTGGTATGTTATGTAAATGATGAATCCACCTACACAGGAGAAGAAGATTATTCTTACTGTGGACATTCCAGTGTGTCCCAACCACCCGCAAAGTTTATCACAGAGAAGGATAACTGGGGGTGTATCAAGTTTATTTTGTAGAGATCTATCATGCGGCTTTAGTGGCACTTGCGAACACTAAACCACAGTAGAAATTTGAGTTAACACTTCTCAGGTGCAAATAAGAATAGTTTTATTTGTCTATATTGATTACAATTGAGAAATGTAAAGTCTTATTCACTAATAAGTCCAGCTTGCAAAGGACTCAAGAGAAGCAATCTTGTAGACAATTAACTTTCAAATAATACAGAAATGATTTTCTTGCTTAACAGCTTGCATTTACTTCAAGAGTCAGAGTTGGAAAGTGAAAGTATGAAAGATAGAGAGACAGCGAGTAAGTCAGATCAAAGTATAGATGATTCAGGAATGGAAAATGGCCATACGATCTATCACGGTTATACTAAATCATATCTGTCTTCAGCCATCTAGCTACACCCCTATGTAATCCTAATTGGTTTGGGTTAGAATCAAATAAGTTTGATTTGATGGTTAGCTGTCTGTCTTTAATGTGCAACATTAACTTGAAATGTTAATGTTACAAGTTTCATAAATGAATTCTTGTATATGAATGCGATTCTGTGCCGTTATCGCAAGCTGCTTGAACTGGATTCTTGCTGAGGACCTTTAGGTTACTGTGCTGTTGTCATGGAGCCTGCCCTGTCCTTGGACACTGTCTTGAGAAATGTATTTATTAGCTTAGTGAGAAGTGTTATTTTTATCATGGTTTTTGTGTTTCTGTCAAATTGTTTGTCTTAATGTTGTACTGTCTTGAAATGAATTATGCTGTGTCATGCTGAATATGTGTTTTGAAATGACCCGAGGTTGCGAGTTTTAAAATGGGTATTTAATAGACTAGGGGCTTAATGCTAAATAGCTTTGTTTTACCTATCACTTTTACCTATAGAAAATAGCTGACTTCTAAAAGGAACCAACCTGCGCTGAGCAAATTAATTTATTTAAAGTAAATTTAGAGCATCCAATTATTGTTTTTTCCAATTAAGGGGCAATTTAGCGTGGTCAATCCACCTAACCTGCACATCCATATCTTTTGGGCTGTGGGGGTGAAACCTACACAGGAGAATGTGCAAACTCCACACAGATAGCGACCCAGGGCTGGGATCGAACCCGGAACCGCAGTGCAGTCTCAGCAAATTTATACAAATAGCAGATATAATGCCAACCACATAATTTGTTTTTTGTGTCAGTGATTGAGAGATAAATATGATCACCCGAGCAGGCAGAGTTTACCATCTCATGCGAAAGATGGCACCCCTGACTGTGCAATTCTCCCTCACTGCAGTCATGTGTCCGCCTTGACTTCTGTGCTGGACTCGGAGTGGGATTTGAAGCTGGGACTGTGTGACAGTGCCAAGCAGCTACACCTGAGCCACTGGTTACCCACAAAAGTGTCGAATAAGTACACACTAAAAAGAGATTAGGTCATTACAAGAGGGAAAACTGTAAAAAGGGGATTAGAACAGCAGAGGGAGTGTAGAAAATTACAAAAAAAGGACAATAAAAAAGGTTTTCCATAAATAAACTACAAAGATGATAAAGTAGGCATGGGGTCACTAAATTATGGAAACAAGCTTGTAATGGAAAGTGATAAGTGATTTTGCAAAGATACTAGATAACCACTTTGCTGCAGCGTTCACGGAGGGGTTAATGTTGAGATTTTAGACGAGAGTCTAAATGTTAATGCAGGCAATTAAAGAGAAGTGATAAACAAAAAAGATGCTAACATTTAAAATACAGAAATCACTGGATTTGCCTACCATAAACCACAATTGAAGCAGTCAATAAATTATTTCAAAAGAAAATTAGATAATTGCTCGAAAAAGTAGAATATTCACAAAATGGGGAGGGAGTGGAAGAAAAGGATTGGCTGTTGGAGGGAGCCAGCAGGGCACATTTAGGAGCCTGAATGTTATGAAAATGTTATGAAGTTGCTTCTGCATCATTGAGCAGCACATCTATATAGTGTGATTGATCACTCCATCGCACCCATAAACTGAAATCCAAACATTTCAAAGCATTTGGATGCCACAGTGCAGAATAAACTCGATCATTAGAACTCATTCCATGGGGCAGGGCAGCAGGTCCCAATTTGAAATATAGAAATTGCTGATTTTCCCACCTCTTCAGTTCAGTGAACTGTGTCTGGATCAACTAACATGACTGACAGAATAGAAAGACTGACAGCTGTGTTCATGTGCAAGTTCCAAAACAGATTCAGACTAAAGACGACAGGAAAAAGTTACAGCCAAGACCCACACAATTAAAATAGGAGTGTACAATAGATGCAATTAGGGCTGAACTGACAAGATTTGTAAGTCACATATTGGACACCTCTGCGATTCACCAGTCACTGTGATTTTCAAACATTGTGATGGGAGACCCTGTAAACATTGACACAACTCCACGAGTTAACAGACACCAAACTAAAAATGAAGCTCAAAACACCAACTTCTCTTCAGATACTTCACCGAATCATAATCGCATGAGTGTTTTGTGTTACTACTTAAAAGCCTAGCCTCTTGACCTGACTCTCCCCGATTTGCACCGACACCTTACCTAAAACCGTAACTTTCCTACAGCTTAGGGGAAGTGATTGCCGACAAGGCCCGCGGCTTCCCCGGGGCCCGAACAGCCAGCCCCCCGCCGGGCCCGCACAGCCAGCCCCGGGCCGGGCCCAGGCACTCACCTCCTCGCCGGCAGCAGCTGTTAAATAGCCCGAGTAGCAGTTGGCCGTGCGCCACAGCAGCGCCTCCTGCTCGCCCTCGGCACCAGCCTCGGCGACATCTTCTCCCGCCTGACAGCCACTCCCGTTCTCCTCCTCATTTTCCTCCTCCTGCCCGCTCGGGGCCCCGCGGGAACCCACAGCTTCACTCGATGCTCGGGGGCCCTCTTCCTCCATGGCCCGAGGTGAGCAGAGACCCAAACCGCCCTCTATCCAAGCCCCGCCCACATCCGGGAGCCAACTCGACCTCCAAGCCAGCAACTAGCCCCGCCCTCAACCTGGTCACCTTCCAGTCAAGGTACCTCCCCTAAACTCGCTCTGCCCATCAATCCGTCCTGGCCCCGCCCCAGTCCTGGCCCCACCCCCAGTCCTCGCCCCGTTCCCAAGTCCCGGCCCCGTTCCCAAGTCCTGGCCCGGTTCCCAGTCCCGGCCCCGCCCCCAGTCCTCGCCCCGTTCCCAAGTCCCGGCCCCGTTCCCAGTCCTGGCCCCGTTCCCAGTCCTGGCCCCGCCCCCAGTCCTCGCCCCTTTCCCAAGTCCCGGCCCCGCCCCCAATCCCCGCCCCGTTCCCAAGTCCTGACCCCGCCCCCAGTCCTCGCCCCGTTCCCAAGTCCCGGCCCCGCCCCGTTCCCAAGTCCTGACCCCGCCCCCAGTCCTCGCCCCATTCCCATGTCCCGGCCTCGCCCCATTCCCATGTCCCGGCCCCGCCCCTTCCCCAGACCTGGGTCCTGGCGCTGCCCTCTCAACTCTGCCCAGCATCTCTCCTTGCGCCCGGCTGAGTCCCGCCCGCGTATCCTGGCCCGCCCCTTTTCTATTGCTGCCTGGTTCCGCCCTTTACCCGGGGCCTGGCACCGCCCCCTTATCCAGGGCCTGACACCGCCCACCCGGGCAAAGCTCTACCAGAGAACCAAGAATGAGAGAATTTCACACAAAGTTGCCCAATGTGCATTTGCAAGGGGCATCAGCATATCTTCATGCAAAAGCAAGATCATGCAGTGGCTGTACATCTGAAATTAAAACACAAATGCCTGGAGATATTCAGAAGGTCAAACACATAGGTGGAAGGTTGGGGACGAATCTTCTGAGGAGTGGCAATCGCTGTTTAAATAGATTTGCAGTATGTTGGTGAATAAGAGTAGCGTAGGTAGACTGGCAGCTGGGTACCGGTGGGCAGGTGGTGTAGTCTAGTCAGGGAGGGAGGCCGAGGGATTGGGGCAGCTGGAGGGTCATGCGGAGTCAGAGAGCGAGAGGGAGTCAGAGCCGGATGGTCATGGGGGAGCAAGTTTCGAAGTGAAGGAGGGGGGGGGGGGGTCAGTTGTTTGTCCCAGGTGTAACATTTCCCCCCCCCCCCTTACCCCAGTCAGCCCAGCAAGCGTCCAGCCCCGCAGCCCACAGTCGCTCCTCTCACTTATAAGCCACACTCCGGTTTCACAATTTTTAAAAGCACAAGTGAACCGTGCCGTTGGGAACTCGGCCCATCGGAGGAGGAGAATCGCAGAGGCCCTGGAGAATACCGGATGTGCCTGCTAATGATATGCCAACGGTGTGTACTGAACGTACGTTCCAGTATGCATTGATGCTGTTGTCGATGTGACGGAGAATCGCAATTTGGAGTCAAATCGGCACCCTCCATGGTATTGGCATCAGAATCTATTCTCCACCCAATCGCATTTTGTGATTTTGGCATCCGCAAATAGAGAATCCTGCCCCCTCTCTTTATCTATTCTATCAAAACCTTTTGTAATCTTAAATTTCTCTAGCAGATAATTTCAGTCTTGTCCTTCTTAGAGTAAAGAGACCCAACTGACCAATCTTCCTGAAAAAATAGAATCGGTCAGTTCTGGTATCATTCTCCTGCTTCAGGTGCCATAATAGGGCATTGGCGACCATGGACTCCCATTGGATTGGTCCATGATGGTGCTTGACAAAGTGCTGCGGTGGTTTGCCGTTGCCTTCTGGAGTATGGTTGACCAGGAAACTCTCCCAATCTTACTTTCAGGTGTATTGGAAGGATTTGCAGGCTGATAAACAACCTGTTCAGCCACGTTATGAAAGCACCATCCATGGTTATCAAGTCCTGAAGTAGGATTTGAACCCAGAGTTTCTGGCTCACAGGTGGGAACACTACCCACTGCACCATGAAATCTCTGCATGGTGTCATTCCAGTGAAATATTTTTGCATGTTCTCCAGAGCCTCGGTGCCTTCTTTGAGAAGAAAGATCCAGAACTCTTCACAGTACTCCAGCTCTGGGCTAACTAAGGATTACTGCAAAATGAACACAACATCTCTGGTTTTCAGTTTTATTTGTCTAGGAATGAACACCAGAGCCATGCTTTCCTTTTTTTTTATAAATGTTTTTATTCAGTTTTCATATTTTACATTGAACAA
Organism: Scyliorhinus canicula; assembly: GCF_902713615.1. NCBI lineage: Eukaryota > Metazoa > Chordata > Chondrichthyes > Carcharhiniformes > Scyliorhinidae > Scyliorhinus > Scyliorhinus canicula. The sequence goes on from NC_052150.1 coordinate 48,030,359, forward strand.
ATTACAAATTGTTAGGAGAGAAAAAAAAAAATTAACATACATATTTACAGGTAAGCATCTTCGTAGTAGTAACTGCGCCCCCCCCCCCCCCCCCCCCTCAACATGTTTATTTAGTTTGGTTTTGGGCCTTAGCTAGCCATCGAACCCCCGTAACGAACCTGTAGCCCCCCCCCCCCCCCCCCCCCCCCCCCCCCCCTCCCGCTACCTTCCCCCGACTATTCTTCCTCTTGTACATTGGCCACAAATAGGTCCCGGAACAGTTGCATGAATGGCTCCCACGTTCTGTGGAAGCTGTCGTCCGACCCTCGGATGGCAAATTTGATTTTCTCCATTTGGAGAGATTCCGAGAGATCGGACAGCCAGTCCGCAGCTCTGGGCGGTGCTGCTGACCGCCAGCCAAACAGGATTCTACGGCGGGCGATCAGGGAGGCAAAGGCAAGGGCGTCCGCCCTCCTCCCCAGGAATAGATCTGGCTGTTCTGAAACCCCGAAGACCGCCACTATCGGGCATGGCTCCACCCTCACTCCCACCACTTTGGACATAACCTCGAAGAAGGCTGTCCAGTACTCCACGAGTCTGGGGCAAGACCAGAACATGTGGGCGTGGTTGGCCGGGCCTCTTTGGCACCGTTCACATCTGTCTTCCACCTCCGGGAAGAACCTACTCATACGGGTTCTTGTTAAGTGGGCTCTATGTACCACTTTTAGTTGCGTCAGGCTGAGCCTTGCGCACGTGGAGGTGGAGTTGACCCTATGCAGTGCTTCGCTCCAGAGTCCCCACCCTATCTCCATCCCCAGGTCGTCCTCCCATTTCCTCCTTGTTGCGTCCAGTACGGTGTCGTCCCTATCTACCAGTCGGTCATACATGTCACTACAGTTCCCTTTCTCTAGGATACTTGCGTCCAGTAGGTCTTCCAGTAGTGTCTGTCGTGGCGGTTGTGGGTACGTCCTTGTCTCCTTTCGTAGGAAGTTTTTGAGCTGCAGGTACCGTAGCTCGTTCCCCCCAGCTAGCTGGAATTTCTCTGTCAGTTCGTCCAGTGTTGCGATCCTGTCGTCCGTGTATAGGTCCCTGACTGTCAGTGTCCCCCCGTCCTGTCTCCACCTTTTGAAGGTGGCGTCAGTCAGTGCTGGTGTGAACCTATGGTTGTTGCAGATGGGAGCCCTGTTCGACATTTTGGTCAGGCCAAGTTGCTGCCGCAGTTGGTTCCAGGATTGGAGGGTGGCTGTCACCACTGGGCTGCTGGAGTGTTTTTTGGGTGGGGATGGGAGTGCTGCCGTGGCGAGGGCCCGGAGGGAGGTTCCCATGCAGGAGGCCTCCTCCGCACGCACCCACTCAGCTTCTGGCTCCTGGATCCATCCCCTTACTCGCTCGGCTGTTGCTGCCCAGTGGTAGAATTGTAGATTCGGGAGGGCTAACCCTCCCCTGGTTTTTGTTTTTTGTAAGACCTTCTTTGGGATCCTAGCATTTTTACCCCCCCATACGAACGCCATGATGAGTTTGTCCAGCGCTTTGAAAAAGGCCTTGGGGATGTAGATCGGAATGGATCTAAACAGGAAGAGGAACCTGGGCAGTACGTTCATTTTGATCGTCTGAACTCTCCCCGCGAGGGAGAGCGGAAGTGTGTTCCATCTTTGCAGGTCCTTTTTAACTTCCTCCGTCAGGCTGGTGAGGTTCCATTTGTGGATCCCTTTCCAGTCATGGGCTATTTGGATCCCCAGGTAGCGGAATTTATGATGCTTTCCTTTTTTAACCAGTATTGCCATTTTTATTGACAAGGATGGCTGCCCCCAACTTCCTCTGGTGCTTAATCCCATACAGGCGCTTATTTAGACTGCTGATGGACAGTGGATGGATTCCACATGGGCTGGTCCTGGATGTATGATATTGTATTGTGACTTCTGACAATATGCAAATCAGATCCACCATGTCCATGCATCTGCCCATGACTTGAGTCAGCGGGGAAGTGTTGCTGATGTGGTTTTCCGCTCTCCATCTATCCTTAATCATTCCAGTTGTGTCAACAATGGGTCTTCCTGGGTCAGTCTGGGATCCACCAGCTTGACACCCATTACATTTGCCATGTTTGGTCTTAACAGTTGGGGTGTTGACTGACACATATTGATTGAACCCGTGGACACAATCTTCCTGGCCCTGGGGATGTGGTCTTGAAGAGTTGAGTTCGGTGGAAGGGTGACAGCGAAAAGGGTGGAGGAACTGGGGTCATTACTTGAGGAGGGGGTGTGGAGTGAGGCGCTGCGGAGTGTATATACTACGTCTTTGTGTACGTCACTGAGCCTTATTCAGTTAAAGGTGGTGTTTCGGTCGCACCTAACGAAGATGAGTATGAGCTGGTTTCTTGAGGAGGTGGAGGATAGGCCCAAGTGCTGCTCAGGGGGGCCCACATACCACACACACATGTTCTGCTCCTGTTACAGGCTGGTGGGTTTCTGGATCTCCTTTTGTGACACCATGTCAGCAATCCTAAATATGGAGCTTGAACCCTGCCATCTGGTGGCTATTTTGGAGGGTTTGGACATACCAGAGCTGCATTCCAAATGTTTTCAAAATGATACTTTTAAACAAAGCTTCAGTTCCACCTTTTTTAATATAAATTTAGAGTAGCCAATTATTTTTTTTCCAATTCAGGGGCAATTTAGTGTGGCCAATCCACCTAACATGCATATTTGGGTTGTGGGGATGAAACCCACACAGACATGGGGGAAATGTGCAAACTCCACACGGACAGTGACCCAGGGCCGGGATTCAAAACTGGGTCCTCAGCACCGCAGTCCCAGTGCTATCCACTGCGCAACATGCCTCCCATCAGCTCCACTTTTAACAGCAAATCCAGTCCAGGATTTTACATCAACCCCTTTTAGGATTTCTTTGTCTTAACTGCTGTGCAAACTTCTGACAATTGTTTTAACTCCCGATTCCCAGACTGTATTAAAATGGCATCAGCCATTCAATATATCTTTGGAGGCTGTTGTCCCACCTTAAATCTAGTTATAGCAATTGTCTCTTTATCTCAGAACACTTTGTTCACTCTTCCTTGAATTCTTCTGAACAATACCTTGATCTCTGTTCACTTAACTTCTTGGACACTTCTTTTCATTTCTCTAGTTTCCTTAACTAGCTGGACTTTAGGTTTCTAGCATCTAAACCATTACTCCATGATTCTATGGTACTCCATAATATGGATTTTCTTTTAGCAAGGCTCAAAGAGACATTTTCTCTTTAGCCTTCTAAAACCAACTGCTTCTAGCAGAGCTGTGAGAGCTGCCTTCTCTCTCGCTACTTACCTCCAACTACCATAAAATTAGCTGACCTAAAACTTAAAAGCCTTCTACATTACAAGGCCCCAGTTGCTAAGCAACCACTGAGTTTATTTATTCGTTATGCTGTAGCCCCCTATAAACACAACAGAAACAGTTGCAACTTAACCAACCCCAACACATACAAACACCTTTGTCTAATATGAGTCTAACTATAGATTTTACCATTCCAGGCTGAAACATTAAATCCATTTAAAACCATACCTTATTTCTAATTTTTACCAATACAAATCCGTGTAAACTACCCTTGTTTCTTTAACACTTCCAAATTCCATCCCTCTCAGTTTCACATGATCTGTCTCAGACTCTTTCCTTCCCTGACTTCCCTGTCTCCATTTCCGGCGATAGGCGATCAACTTAATATTATAAGCCTCCTGATTCCCACAGCTACCTCAACTACACTTTCTCACATCCTACACCCTGTAAGGATTCCATTCCATTTTCCCAGTTCCTTCATCTTCGTCGCATTTGTTCCAATTATACAACTTACCGCAATCGTGTTTCTGAGATGTCTATTTTCCTCAACCGAGGATTCCCACTCAACTGTGGTTGACAGGGCCCTCCACCCTTTCCACCACACTTCCTGCAATTCAGCCCTCACCTATTCTCCTCTCTCTTAGACCCACAATAGGGTTCCCTTGTCCTCACCTTCCATTTTACACGCCTCCATATTCAATGGATCATTTTCCATCATATCCACTATCTCCAGACTGATGCAACCAATAAATACACCTTCCCTTCCTTTCCCCTTTCAGCATTCCAAATGGATGGTTACCTCCCGGATACCCTGGTCCACTCCTCAGTCATCCCCAATATCCTATCTCCTTCACATGTAAATTCTGGAGATACACCTACCCTTTTATCTCCTCTCTTCTCACAATCACAGGCCACAAATGCACCTTCCAGGTGAAGCAGCAGTATGTATACTTCTTTCAGCTCAGTCCTCTGTATTTCCTGTTCACTATGTAGTCTTCTCTACACTGGGGATACCAAATGCAGATTGTGTCTGCAAGCATAATGCTGATCTTTCAGTGACATGTCATTTTAAATTTTCACTTTGCTCTCACACCGACATCTCTGTCCTTGGCCTGCTGCATTGTTCCAGTGAAGTTCCATATAAACTTAAGGAAGCTACCTCATCTTTCAATTAGGCACTCTACAGCCTTCTGGACTTGACAGCGAGTTCAACAATTTCAAATGGTAAACTCTGTCCCCCTATTTTGTTTCCTTTTCTTCACATGTTTCCATTTTTCTCTTATGCTCTATGCACATCCTTTGTTTCTTTTCTTGCCCCATCACCCTTCTCTTATGGTCCTGTTAAGATTCTTCTGTCATTCAATTGTTCCTGTCTTCCACCATATCATGGACCTATGTTTTGTCCCACCCACCCCGAGGGTCCCAGAGGGTGAGCCACAAGGCAGCTGGTGCTGCCTGGAATGAAGCTCAGGAAGCGTGACCAGGAGGTCTGGCCTCCAGGGCCGCAAGAAGGTCAATAACCTACACCGGGCCGCACTGGTGAGTTGACATCCCCGAGCGACCTTTCCGCCCCCATGTGAGCATCCACCCTCCATGCGCCCCCTGTAGGGAAGGTCTTGATCACGGACCAGGCCATGCCCTATGTGAAGCGGGCAGGTATGAGGGCCTCCCTGGACCCTCGCCGCTGTTGCCTGTCCTGTAGCCTTTAGTTGGTCCACAGTTCATCCCCGGGATCGTCCTCGACCCCCCTGCAGCTCCCCGCCTCATCATCCTCGACCATCTACTCCTCGGTAGCCACAGGTTCCTCATCCCCCACCTCCAGCATGTCGCCCCTCTGCTGTGCCAGGTTGTGGAGGACAGAGCAGACCACCACAAAGCGTGTGACCCTCCCGGCGGAGTACTGCAGGGTACCACCAGAGCGGTGGGGCAGATGGGCTGGGATAAGGATTGCCCCCAGAACCGGTACAAATAGTGCAGGGGTCGGCATGGCAGAGCCACGCACAGTTGCGTGCGCCTGTGCCCACCCCCAAAACCGAGCCTTGGAGTGGCAAACCCCGTGCCCTCGTGCTCTTAGCCTGTGAGCAAAGATGGCTACTCACCTCCTCGGCTCCCCGCAGCAGCCCTTCTGCCAGGTTATTGTTTATCAAAAGGGGTACTAATCGGCGCCAGCGTGAACACTTGCTGGGGAGGTCGCTGGATCACGGGAGGCCGTTGGATAGGGGTGGCTCCTGTTAATTGTATGGAAAAAGGGCTTAAGTCGTGATATATTTGGCTACTCGCCAAGCGGGATCCCGATTTTGCCTACAGGGGTGTGCCAGTTGCATCTCAAATTGGCACCTGGCGCAGGTCTCGTTTGTGGCCTCGCCCGTTATTCACCGTCCTCGTCGCGCTCTTGTTCGAGCGAGTGGAGGCCAGAGAATTGTGCCCATCAACTCTGTTTCTCCCTCCACAGGTGCTGCCTCACCTGCTGATTGCTTCCAGCATTTTCTGTTTTTAATTTCAGCTTTCTGTGCCCCAATAACATGCTACTGCCCCAACTACTCACTCAACTCCTATTATCAACCACAACTCCATACAAATACTTTATCTACTTAATAAACGGTATATCATATCTTTTTCAAAATATAAGTTAGTCTTCAATAGAATTCTTCCATGTAATGGAATACCTTAAACGGATCAGATGGTTTACTTAACTGAGGAAGACTCACATTGCTGATTTCCTGGGACACTGGCACATCTCTTCCCAAATGGATCTTTTCTGCAGTAGCTTGGACACAGGTTCACAAGGAACCTGAATTATATTCCCCCAAACACTTCTGTCAAACGATGCTCTGCCTGGGTTTGGGGCTGAACCGGGGAAGCTCTGTGAGATGATGCAGTTGGTTGATGTGATCTCCGCTGGAGCTGCTATAATTTTCTCAATCCTGCAAGAAAATTAGGCAAATAGACTGCTACTACAAGTGTACATTTGTGGACATTGGATCAGGGTATTATTTGGTTTAATTGCAGTGTTTCTAATGGTGCCATGGCGTTTCTCCCAGCCTTGCCTCACACATAGAATGAATACTTGTTTAAAGTTCTGGAGCATTGCTGCCGACTTGGCAGAAAAAAAGAGGCAGGATAGGAAATGGCCAATGTGACCCGATTGGTCACTTGAAATGAAATGAAATGAAAATCGCTTATTGTCACGAGTAGGCTTCAAATGAAGTTACTGTGAAAAGCCCCTAGTCGCCATATTCCGGCACCTATTCGGGAAGGCTGTTACGGGAATCGAACCGTGCTGCTGGCCTGCTTGGTCTGCTTTCAAAGCCAGCGATTTATCCCTGTCAGACATCTGTTGTTAAATTAAACTACTCTGAAGTGTATCCAAGATTGCATTAATCTACAGCAGCACTGGGTTTATAATACTTATTGGGCTGGAGATGGTTTAAGTGCAGTCTCAGGCAGCTAATGGCCACTGACGGGCTGAAGCAGATTTTTTGAGGGAGCTGGGACCATAGATGGGCAAATAGGATAGGAGAGAAATATTGTACCTGGACCATCACGGAGTTGCTGCACAGCCAATTTAGGACATGCTTCCATGTATGCATTAATAGTCATAGTTTACATAAAAATACACTCTGCTCTTGTACAATACGGTCTATAAATATTGAGTTACTAAAGATAAGCTTACTTGCGCACTGGTTGGGTGCCCATTGGCGAGTGTGCATAAGATGCAGTTTAGTTGCTTGTGTACAGAGACAAATAATTACTTGACTTTTCAACTGAAATCCAAAATGTGTACGCAGTTTGATTAATGTGAGTGCATTCATCACAATCTTCAGCAACAAATTCCCTTTCATGCTATTATTAAACAAAAGCTAACTTTTTACAACGTGGTGCAGGCTACATGTTTGCAAATTCAAAGTTTAAGCTCCAGATCTGTTCGCTCTTGATCCCAATCCAACTATTGTGATTTCTCCGCATAGGGACTCCTTATTTGGTGACAAACCCATTCAAAAATTTGTTAGTTTCAGTAGTGATGTGTAATGTCTCTGTTTTAAATCCTTAAAATCACTGTCTCCACCCTTGCCTCATGATTTACACTTTTATGTGCCTGCCTGCTGGGAGGAGCCAGCAGGCTGGGATTTACTGTGGTACCTGTAATACAGTGGCAGTACCGTAATACATGTAGTGTGCTACCAGTGGTGTTTACCACATTTACCCCCTGTTTAAAAAAAAGTCCGGCAGGGGTGAAGAAGAACATTACAGATTGAGTCTGTCGGGGGCTTTGACCCTCCGCTGCGATCGCCTCAGACCTGGTGGTGCTGTAGGCGTCGATGTGGTCACCTGTGACTCCGGGAGCGTGTTGTCCTCTCCTTCGTCACCCCTTAGTGGATCCAGTGAGGGGATGGGTACTGCTGGGGTGGGGGCCGGGGTGAGGTTCGCTGGTGGGAGGGTGGGTGGCCCGGAGGGCGGGGTAGGAGCAGTATCAGGTCGGGAGTTGTGGGTGGGGACCCAGCGGGTGCCAGGCCCTGGAGGGAGACTGTGTCCTGTCGCCCGTCGGGGTGTGCCACGTAGGCGTGCTGCGGGTTTGCATGGAGGAGGTGGACTTTCTCAACCAAGGGATCCGATTTATGGCTCCGCACAATCTTCCGGGGGAGGACCGATCCAGGAACTGTCAGCCATGTTGGGAGCGAGACCCCAGGGGTGGACTTCCTAGGGAAGGCAAACACACGTTCGTGAGGGGTCACATTAGTAGCCGTGCACAGGAGCGACCGGATGGAGTGGAGCGCGTCGGGGAGGACATCCTGCCAGCGGGAGACCGGGAGATTTCTAGACCAAAGGGCCAGCAGGACGGCCTTCCAGACCGTCCCGTTCTCCCACTCCACCTACCCGTTTCCCCGGGGGCTATAGCTGGTCATCCTGCTCGAGGCGATGCCCTGGCTGAGCAGGAACTTATGCAGCTCATTACTCATGAAGGAAGATCCCCGGTCGCTGTGGATGTAGCTGGGGAAACCGAACAGAGTGAAGATGCTGTGCAGGGCCTTGATGACCGTGGCAGAAGTCATGTTGGGGCAGTGGATGGCGAGAGGGAACTGGGACTACTCATCAATTACATTGAGGAAGTACACGTTGCGGTCTGTGGAGGGGAGGGGCCCTTTGAAGTCCATCCTGAGGCGCTCAAAGGGGCGGAAGGCCTTCACCAGGTGTGCTCTATCTGGCCGGTAGAAGTGCAGCTTGCACTCCGCGCAGACTTGGCAGTCTGGTGACGGTCCTGACCTCCTCAATGGAGTAGGGCAGGTTATGGGCCTTGACAAAATGGAAGAACCGGGTGACCCCTGGGTGGCAGAGGTCATTGTGGAGAGCCCGGAGTCGGTCCACTTGTGCGCTGGCACATGTACCCTGGGAAAGGGCATCTGGGGGCTCGTTGAGCTTCCCTGGGCGATACAAGATCTCATAGTTATAGGTGGAGAGCTCGATCCACCACCTCAATATCTTGTCATTTTTGATCTTGCCCCGCTGCGTATTGTTAAACATGAAGGCAACTGACCATTGGTTAGTGAGGAGAGTGAATCTCCTGCCGGCCAGGTAAAGCCGCCAATGTCGCACAGCTTTCACAATGGCTTGGGCCTTATTTTCGACAGAGGAGTGCCGAATCTCAGAGGCATGGAGGGAGCAGGAAAAGAAAGCCACGGGTCTGCCCGCCTGGTTGAGGGTGGCGGACAGAGCTACGTCCGATGCATCGCTCTCCACCTGGAAGGGGAGGGACTCGTCGGCCGCGTGCATCATTGGGGCTGGTTTAGCACACTGGGCTAAATTGCTGGCTTTTAAAGCAGACCAAGGCGCCAGCAGCACGGTTCAATTCCCGTACCAGCCTCCCCGAACAGGTGCCGGAATGTGGCGACTAGGGGCTTTTCACAGTAACTTCATTGAAGCCTACTCGTGACAATAAGCGATTTTCATTTATTTTCATTTCATTTCGTGGCCTTGGCGATGTCCGCCTTGATGTGGTTGAAGGCCAAGCGGGCCTCAGCCGTCAGAGGAAAAACTGTGAACATTATGAGTGGGCAGGCCTTGTCCACATAATTAGGGACCCACTGGGCGTAATATGAGAAAAACCCCAGGCATCGTTTTAGGGCCTTGAGGCACTGAGGGAGGGGAAGTTCCAGGAGGTCGGGGTCGGCCCCTAGGACTCCATTTTCCACCACGTTACCAAGGATGGCTAAGCGGTTGGTGCGGAACACACATTTCTCCTTATTGTAGGTGAGGTTAAGGAGTTTGGCGGTATGGAGGAATTTTTGGAGGTTTGCGTCGGGGTCTGCTGATCGTGGCCGCAGATGGTGACGTTATCTAGATACGGGAAGGTGGCCTGCAGCCCGTACTGGTCAACCATTCGGTCCATCTCTCGCTGGAAGACTGAGACCCCATTGGTGATGCTGAAGGGAACTCAAAGGAAGTGATAGAGGCGGCCGTCTGCTTCGAACGCTGTGTATTGGCGGTCCTCCGGGCGGATGGGGAGCTGGTGGTACGCAGACTTCAAGTCAACTGTGGAGAAGACTTGATAACTTGATACTGTGCAATCTGATTGACCATGTCAGATATGCGTGGGACGGGGTACGCGTCGAGCTGCGTGTACCGATTGATGGTCTGACTGTAGTCAATGACCATCCTGTGCTTCTCCCCAGTCTTCACTACCACCACTTGAGCTCTCCAGGGTCTGTTACTGGCCTCAATGATCCCCTCCCGCAGAAGCCGTTGGATCTCCGACTTGATAAAGGTCCTGTCCTGCACGCTGTACCCTCTGCTTCTAGTGGGGACGGGCTTACAGTCCGGGGTGAGGTTTGCAAACAGTGAAGGCGGATCGACCTTAAGGGTCGTGAGGCCGCAGATGGTGAGGGGGGGGGGGGGGGGCGGCCACCGAATTTCAGTGTAAGGCTTTGGAGATGGCATTGAAAATCGAGACCTAGTAACAGGGCAGCACAGAGATGGGGGAGGACGTGGAGCCTGAAGTTGCTGAACTCTAGGCCCTGAACGGTGAGGGTCACGATGCAGTGCCCCCGGATTTCCACGGAATGGGATCCGGAGGCCAGGAAGATTTTCTGGGTGACGGGGAGTACCGGGAGGGAGCACCGCCTTGCCGTAGCAGGGTGGATGAAACTCTCTGTGCTCCCGGAGTCAAAGAGGCAGGTCGCCTCGTGCACATTGATCTTTACCGTCGTCGTAGCTGTTGCGAGGTTGCGGGGCTGAGACTGGTCAAGGGTGATGGAGGCGAGCTGCGGAAGATGTTGGGAGGCCCCGGGCTGATCAGCGGTGGCGGAGGTATCGGTGGTCCACGAACGGCCAGGCGAGTAGAGGTCCTGAGGCGCAGTCCAAGATGGCGCCGAAGATGGCGGTGCCCACGGGGCGCACATGGTGGATGGCATCAAAGAGGCGGCGCCCACAGGCCACACGTGGCTTGTGGTGGAGAAGATGGCGGTGCCCCTGGATCACATGTTGGGGGTGCAATGATGCTGATCCTGGAAACAGCGGTGACCGACCGGGCCTAGCAAACAGAAACAAAGTGGTCTTTCTTCCCACACCCGCTGCAGGTTGTGCTCTGCGCCGGGCAGCGCTGCCTGGGATGTTTGCGCTGGCCACAAAAGTAGCATTTGGGCCTTCCGGAGTTGGTCGGCTGCCACGCGGCGCAGGCTTGCGGTGTACTCGAGTCGGCCGCCGGTGGGGCCCACGAGGGTGTCGTGTGGTCAGAGGTGTAGGCCTCCAGGTTACAGGAGGCCACCTCTAGGGAGTTAGCAAGCTGCACAGTTTCTGCAAGGTTGAGCGTACCCTCTTCCAATAGCCGCTGGCGAACGTAAGTAGACTTAATGCCCGTGACACAAGCGTCTCTGATTAGTAGTCCGATGTGTTGGACTGCCGAAACTGCCTGGCAGTTACAGTTCCGACCGAGTATCCGTAGAGCCCGCAATAAATCATCCCGAGACTCCCCCGGGAGTTGCCGTCTCGTGGCCAGGAGGTGCCTGGCGTCCACTTGATTCACAGACTTCATGTACTGTCCCTTTAGTAGCGCCATCATTTCTGTGTAGGTGGGCGCATCCCGGATGAGGGGAAAAATTTGAGGGCTCACCCGTGAGTCGAGGACCTGGAGCTTCTGTGGGTCTGAAAGTTCTTCAGTGGCTGCTCTGAGGTATCCTTCAAAGCAGGCTAGCCCGTGCTCGAAGGTGGACGTGGCGTTGGTTGCGTGAGGGTTCAGCTCCAGGCGGTCGGGCTTGATCAAGATGTTCATCTTTTTAAAATCTTGTGCAATAAATTGATGTACCGTCAATTACCACGAGACGAGAATGGTGAAACAATCGAGGCTTTATTACACTTGATGTTGTGCCTCCTGCAGCTGGAACCAGAATGGGAGCAGCACAGGAGAGCATCCACTTATATACGCCGCCTGCTGGGAGGAGCCAGCAGGCTGGGATTTACTGTGGTACCTCTAATACAGTGGCAGTACCGTAATACGTGTAATGTGTTACCAGTGGTTTTTACCACAACTCTTTATACAACAGCAGCTAAACGTCTAACATATACCCCATCTGTTCATGTGGCTATACAGAGAAGTCTTAAACGTTGCCAACGTATCTGCCTCAACCACCTCACTTGGCAGTGCATTCCAGGCCACCACCACCCTCTGTGTAAAAAAACATCCCCTGCACATCTCCACTGAACCGTTCCCCCCTCACCTTTAAATTGTGCCTCCTTGTAATTTTCATTTCCGCCCTGGGAAAAAGCCTCCAACTGTTCACACTATCTATATCCCTAATAATTTTATAAACTCTATCAGGTCGCCCCTCAGCCTCTGTCTCTCTAGGGAGAACAATCCCAGTTTATTCAATCTCTCCTCATAGCTAATACCCACCATTCCAGGCAACACCCTGGTAAACCTTTCCTGTACTCTCTTCAAAGCCTACACATCCTTCTGGTAGTGTGGTGACCAGAAATGGACACAGTATTCCAAATGTGGCCTCACCAATGTTCTATATACCTGTAACATGATTTTCAAGCTATTATATTTGATACCCCGTCCTATGAAGGCAAGCATATCATATGCGTTCTTTACCACCATTTCCACCTGTGCTGCCACTTTTAAGGATTTGTGGACCTTCACGCCCAGATCTCTCTGTGTCTCTACGCTCCTGATGGTTCTGCCATTTATTTCATAGCTCCCACCTGAATTGGATCGACCAAAATGCATCACCTCGCATTTGTCCGGGTTAAATTCCATCTGCCATTTCTCTGCCCAATTTTGCAGCCTATCTGTAACCTGTTGTATTCTCTGACAATCTTTATCACTATCTGCAACTCCTGCAATCTTAGTATATCTGCAAACTTGCTAATCAGACCCGCTACGTTTTCTTCCAAGTCATTTATATATATTACAAAGAGAAGAGGTCCCAGTACTGATCCCTGTAGAACACCACTAGTTACATAGCTCCATTCGGAATGGAGCAGATGTTGCAGAACACCGTGGTATCCAATCTTCTGGTTGCAACAGCAGTGAAAATTGAGATTGACAGGGGCACTTATTTTGGCAGGAGGCAAAAAATCTGTTTCCCAAACTGTTTGAATTTTGTTATCTCAATTTTCAAGACAGGTTGAGCTTCCATACGAACAATGTTGGGAAGTCAATTTGCATATATTAGCATCTCATGCATATCCATTGAAAGGCCACCTCATTGGAATTAAGTTCACCCTCCCAATTAAGTTACCCACAGAACGATCCCGGCTCTGGGTCACTTTCCGTGTGGAGTTTGCACATTCTCCCCGTGTTTGCGTGGGTTTCGACTCCACAACCCAAAGATGTGCAGGCTAGATGAATTGGCCACGCTAAATTGCCCCTTAATTGGAAAAAAATGAATTGGGTACTCTAAATTTATTTTAAAAAACGTTGCGCACAGAATTTATACGTCTAATTTTTACGACAAGTGGTGTGCATCTGGCGAGCTTCACCTCTTCCACAACTTTGAGGTCAGTAAATGTGTCTTTCTCCTTTTTGGGTACTTTGCATAATTTCACTCATAGTGAGTACCAATAGCAAAAGCTGTGCCAAGTCTGGGCACGAGAGGCAGGTTAAGAGTGGAGAAATGGGGCAGCACGGTGGCACAGTAGTTAGCATTGCTGCCTACGGCGCTGAGGACCTGGGCTCGAATCCCGGCCCTGGGTCACTGTCTGTGAGGAGTTTGCACATTCTCCCCGTGTCTGCGTGGGTTTCACCCCCACAACCCAAAGATGTGCAAGATAGGTGGATTGGCCACGTTAAATTGCCCCTTAATTGGAAAAAATAATTGGGTACTCTAAATTTATTTAAAAAAAGAGTGGAGAAATGAGTTTCTAGGGTAGGAGGCAGGAGAAAGATAGTGGGCTGGATTCTCCGCTGCATCAGGAACTCTGCTACTGGCGGCGGAGAATCCCATGTCATCAGAAAACTGGATTGGCTATTCCGATCCTTCGCTGGCATCGGGATCGAGATTCGTACCCCACACCAGTGGATTTGCATCTATTAACGGGCAGGGCACCATATTCACCAGGCCTGTGAAAGCCACCCACACCCCCCCCGCCCCAATAGAGCAACCCCTGTGTGGAAGCCCCTCAAAAGAGAGAACCCTGCCTGGAGGCCAGAGAACAGTGCAGACAGAGGCAGTGCAAAAAGAGTCACTGCTTTAAAACTCACCTGTGCCATTTGCCATTGTTTGTCATCAGCGGCAGGGATGAAAGGAGGCAGAAAGGTGGATGGCGACAAGGGGCATGACTGGTGAACAGCAGCCAATTTGCAACTCCAAATCTCTATCCTCCTGGATGAATGGACTTTGCTGACAAAGGATCATGTGGTTAGTCTTTCAATGCAGCCAGGGCAGTGGGCTCTGCTGAATCTCAAGGGTAGTGGAGAAAAGCAGAAGTGTTAGAGGGAGGTTTCTTGTACATGGCTCTCTTACAGATGAGGGCCGATCACAAGTTGCCACAAGGCCAGGAGGAGCAAGGGCCAGAGCAGAAAGAGGCAGTGGGGCCTTGAGGAGGTAAAGATGCTGAAGAACAGGGTTTGCTGCAACAATGAGCAACAGCTTGACTGTGAATATATCGCAGGCAGTATTTCTATCTGGAAATAAGTGAAAGGCAGGGCTGGAGGTGCCTTTTTATGTCCTGGGATTTGGTTGCTCACATCTGCTAACATCTCCAGCATGAGCTGTGGCTACAAGGACTCTGGAGGATTAATGAGGAGCTCCGGACTGTATGACTGAATAGCTTTCTAGGTGCCAGTTAAATATGGCGCCACGACCATTGACCCCTTGAGGTCATGGCAGGACGGCAACTTCCTGTCCCCCCTCGCCACGAGATTCTCTGTGCTCTTTGCGGATGCATAATTAATGAGCTGAAGATTTTGTGTGCTCATCCATCATGCTGCCCAGGATCACGCTGACTTTCCCACCCACCACCAGACCAAAGATTTCACCCACAGATGGTAAATTCTAACATTTCCTTTGCTTCTCTAACTATAGTTAACAGTGACTGGTCACTATATATAGCCTGGGCAAATAATCTCTTCACCACTTAGAAACATAGAAAATAGGAACAGGAGTAGGCCATTCGGCCCTTTGCACCTGCACTGCTTTTCATTATCATGGCTGATCATCCACCTCAGCAACTGGACCCTGCTTTTGCCCCATATCCTATGGCCCCTTTAGCCCAAAGAGCTATATCTAACTTCTTGAAAATAAACAATGTTTTGGCCTCAACTGCCTTCTGTGGCAGAAAATTCCACAGGATCACCACTCCCTGGTTGAAGAAATTTCTCTTCATCTCAGTCCTAAGGGGGCAGCACAGTGGCGCAGTAGCCTCACGGTGCCGAGGTCCCAGGTTCGATCCTGCCTCTGGATCACGGTCCATGTGGAGTTTGCACATTCTCTTCGTGTTTGCATGGGTTTCGCCCCCACAACCCAAAGATGTGCAGGGTAGGTGGATTGGCCACACTAAATTGCCCCGTAATTGGAAATAATGAATTGGGTACTCTGAATTTATTTTTACAAAACTCAGTCCTAAATGGTCTACCCCATATCCTCAGACAGTGGCCCCTGGTTCTGGCCTCCCACCACCATCGAGAACACCCTTCCTACATCGACCCTGTCTTGTCCTGCTAGAATTTTGTAGGATTCTGAAATCCCCCTCATTCTTCTAAACTCCAGCAAATATAATCTTAACTGAATCAATCTCTCCTTATAAACTGAATCAATCTCTCCTTATAAATCCGTTTTGTGATCCCAAGAATCAGTCTGGTAAACCTTCGCTGCACTCTCTCTATAGTAAGAACATCCTTCCTCAGATAAAGAGACCAGACCGGCGCACAATATTCCATGTTGGCAGCCTCACCAAGGCCCTGTATAATTGCAGCAAGACATCCCTGCTCCTGTACTCGAATCCTCTCATATGAAGGCCAACATACCATTTGCCTTCTTCACTGCCTACTGTACCTGCATGCTTACCTTTAGCGAGTGGTATACAAGGTCATCCAGGTCTTGTTGCGCATTCCCCTCTTTTAATATATAGCCATTCAGACAATAATCTGTATTTCTGCTTTTGCTACCAAAGTGGATAACCTCCCATATCCACACAATACTGCATCGGCCATGAATTTGCCCACTCTCTCAACATGTCCAAATCGCACTGAAGCATGTCTGCATCTTCCTCACAGTTCACCGTCCACCCAGCTGTGCCATCTGCAACTTTGGAGATAACGCATTTAATTCCCTCACCTAAATTGTTAATATACATTGTGAATAGCTGGGGTCCTGGCAGTGATCGCGGAGGTGCTCCACTAGCCATTGCCTGTCACTTGGAAAAAGATCCATTTATTCCTACTCTTTGTTTCCTGTCTGCCAACCAGTTTTCTATCCATCTCAATACACTACCCCCAATCCCATGTGGTTACATTTATACACTAATCTCTTATGTGTGACCTTGTCAAATCCTTCTGAAAGTCCAAGTAAACCACATCCACTGGTTCCCCTTTGTCAACTCTATGAATGACATCCTCAAAGAATTCCAGTAGATTTGTCAAGTGTGATTTCCCTTTCTTAAATCAATGCTGACTCTGTCCTACCCTGCTATTGTTTTCCAGTGCTCTGTTATTAAATCTTTTATAATAGACTCTAGCATTTTCCCTACTACCGATGTCAGGCTTACTGGTCTATAATCCAGTGTTTTCTACCTCCCTTTTCCAATAGTGGGGTTACATTAGCTACCCTCCAATTGATAGGAGTTGTTCCAGAGTCTATAGAATGTTGGAAGGCGACCACCAAGGCACTCACTATTTATTAAAGAAGGCCACTTCTTTAAATACACTGGGATGTAGATTATTAGGCTCTGGGGATTTATCAGCCTTCAATCACATCAATTTCCCCAATACCATTTCCCTACTAATACGGATTTTCTTCAGTTCCACCCACTCACTATACCCTGTGTCCCCCAACATTCCTGCCACATTATTTGGGTTATCCTATGTGAAGATAGAACCAAAGTATGTATTTAGTTGGTCAGCCATTTCTTTGTTCCCCATTATAAAGTCATGTTTCTGATTGTAAGTTACCATTTATCTTTGCCAACCCTTTTCTCTTCACGTCCCTACAGAAGCTTTTACTGACAGTCTTTACGTTTTCAGAAAACTTACCCTTATACTCTATTTTCCCCACCTTAATCAATCCCTTCCCCTTCTTAATCAATCTCTTTGTCCTCCTATGCTGAATTCTAAACTGCTCCCAATCCTCAGGTCTACTGTTATTTCAGTCCAATTTGTATGCCTCTTCCTTGGATCTAATATGATCTCTGATTTTCCTTGTAAGTTATGGTTTGTCCACCTTTCCTGTTTTAGTTTTGTGCCAGATGGGAATGAACAATTGCTGCAGTTCACCCAGGCATTCTTTGCACGTTTCCCATTGCCTATCCACCGTCACCCCTTTAAGTAACGTTTCCCAATCCATCATAATCAACTCGTGCCTCATACCAGTTTCCTTTATTTAGATTCAGGACCCTAGTCTCAGAATGACTCCCCCCCTTGATGAAAAATTCTACATATTATGGTCATTTATCCCCATGGTGCTTCGCACAACCAGATTGCCAATTATTCCTTTCTTATTACACAATACCCAGTCCAGAATGACCTGTTCTTTAATTGGTTCTTCAACATATTGGTTCAGAAAACCATCCCAGCAATTCCTCCCCTGTGGTAGTGTTACCAATTTGATTTGTCTGATCTATATGCAGATTAAAGTCACCCATAATTACCGATGTTACTTTATCGCATGTGTCTCTAACTTCCTGTTTAATAGTAAGAAATGTTACAACACCAGGTTAAAGTCCAACAGGTTTGTTTTGAATCACTAGCTTTCGGAGCACTGTTCCTTCCTCAGGTAAATGAAGAGGTGAATTCCAGAAACATTTATACAGACAAAATTAAAGATGCAATACGATACTTTGAATGAGAGTCTTTGCAGGTAATTACGTCTTTACAGTTTCAAAGGGAGCAACTAGAGAGAGGGATGATCATAGGTTAGAGGAGTGAACTGTCTCAAGCCAGGATAGTTGGTAGGATTTTGCAAGCCCAGGCCAGATGGTGGGGAGGTGAATGTAATGCAACATGAAATGAAATGAAAATCGCTTATTGTCACGAGTAGGCTTCAATGAAGTTACTGTGAAAAGCCCCTAGTCACCACATTCCGGCGCCTGAATCCAAGGTCCCAGTTGAGGCCGTACTCATGTGTGCAAAACTTGGCTATAAGTTTCTCCTTGGCGATTTTGCATTGCCGCGCATCCTGAAGGCCGCCTTGGAGAATGCTTACCTGAAGATCAGAGGCTGAATGCTGAAGTGTTCCCCGACTAGAAGGGAACATTCCTGCCTGGCGATTGTCGCGCGATGTCCTTTCATCCGTTGTCGCAGCCGCTTCCTAAATATGGAATACCCCTGGATGTTCAGTTCCCATCCCTGCTAACCCTGCAGCCATGTCTCTGTAATTCTAACTATACCATACCCATTTACATCTATTTGCATGATCAATTCATCTACTTTATTGCGAATGCTCCACGCATTAAGACACCTCACCTCCATTTACCCACTTTTGCTTCACATCCCTTGATACCTCAAACAAATTACATTTACCATAGTCCTGAAAACTCTAACTGTGCTGGCATTCAGAACATTTTGGAAGAATGCTCCAGATTTCTGCTATCCTTTGTGTGACCCAGTGCTTCCTGATTTCACTCCTGAATAGTCGCTCTCTGATTTTAAGATTAAACACCCTTGTTCTCAACTCACCCATCCCTCTGTATCTGTCCTATCCAATTTCTTTCACATTTTGAATGTCTCAATCAGATCACCCCTCAATCTTCTACACGGTTGGGAATTCAAGCCAAATTTATGTACCTAGCCTCATAATTTAACTCTCGACTCATCCTGATCAATCTCTTCTATTGCACCTCCTTTCAAAACAATTTATCCTTCCTGAAGTGCAATCCTTAAAACTCAGAACTCCAGATTGGATCAGATCAAGACACTATTATTGCATTCCTGCTCACTCAAAGTAACGGTCATCATTCCTTTTTTCTTATTGGTCTTTTGTGAACTTGCAACCCCTAATCTCTTTGCTCTTCTAAAATTCCTCGTTTCACACCATTTTGAAAATACTGCAGAGTATCTATCCTTTATCCCCATTCCATGTCTCTTACCTCCCAACCAATTCTCAGCTGAAGTCAAAAGGTTACCTCCAATTCATTTCTTTAGGATACTTCTCAGAAACAGGTTGAGGAATTGGTCCACTGTAATGAAGATACAATGATGTAACAATGATAAGTGGACACTTCAGCTGTGTTTCATTCTTTTCCATGGTGACATGCGATGCATAGATTTAGCTGGTGGTTTCTATTACTGCTGTGACCACTTTGCATTCTTACATGGGCTTTTCAAAAACTGCAAGTGATAAAAGTGAAATAACTCTTGGAAAAAATAAAATCTTCAGTATAGGATCTGGAGCCTTCTTTATGTCCAATAGATATGCAATCTCTAAAAAAGTCAAATGAAAACAGAATAGCTACTTTAATTTCCTTACTATTGAACTTTCAATGAACGTCAATGATTATGCCAACCAGGTATTCACAGAAAACATATCAAAACTTATTTTGTAAACTAATATCACACTAAGAGATTACGTGATTTTTCAATGCTCAGTAGTTATACCCTTTGATATTAAACCTTGACTATCAAATTGGTCATTAAAAGGCAGTTTTATTATTAGTTAAAAACCTTACATATTGAATTGATAGTTACCATTTACTCTGATATACTTTTAAGCATTTCAGCTCTATTACAACTAGATGTGGCATTTGGCCATGCCAAATTGCACTTAGGTTAAATGGGGTTGCAGGGTTACGAAGCTTGGGTGGAGATGTGGAGTTAAGTAGGGCTCTCTTTCCAGAGCCGGTGCAGACTCGATGGGCCTAATTGCCTCCTTCTACACTGTAAATTCTATGATATAGTTTCATGCACTTGGAGAGAAGCAAATCCAAACAAGTACATATCCTTCAAGTCCGAAAACTCAAGACTCGAAAGTAAGAGAAGGACTTGGACGTTATAATGAATGAGTCATTGAAAGATCTTGAGTAGTAGTGCAAGGCGATACAAAAAAATCTAGTGTAGTAGACGCACAAATCTCCTTGAACACTGCTGATACAGATTCTTGGAACCCGGGTATATAGGGTGTAGGATTTTACTCTTTGAAACTAAAAGTGGAAAAAATAATGTTCTCAAAGCTACCAAAAACATCACTAGAGACTTCCAGTTGCGGCTATGCGGAGCTAAGCCGCACGTTCGGCAACTCCCGCCAGGAACGGACTTTTGGGCTCTTTTTAGGGCCCCCAGCAGTACTTATTCGATGATTCCCGACGTGGGAAGGAGTCAGCAGCAGTTCCCCATCGGTATATGGCCTGGACCTGGAGTGAGGCGAGCAAGATAGCGGTGGCAGCGCCAAAGAAAAAGCGACGGAAGAAGCACAAGATGGCGGCCGGCAGAGACCTCGAGGCAATGAGGCGAGAGCCGTTGAAGGCTTCCATCGACAAGCTGCTGGAGACTCAGACAGCCCTGGGGGTGGCAACCCAGGAGATCCGACAGCAGGCCTCTGAAAGAGAGGCTGAGGCCTCAGCCCTCGCGGTAAAGGTGGAGATGTATGAGGCGTTCCATAAAAAGTGGCAGGAGCGGTTCGAGGAGATGGGGAACCGGTCGAGGCGGAAAAATTTGCGGATCCTGGGCCTCCCGGAGGGGCTGGAGGGGTCAGTCCTGGGGGCCTACATGGTCGTCCTGCTGAATTTGCTGATGGGAGCTGGGTCCTTCCAGGGGCCCCTGGAGCTGGAGGGGGCCCACAGAATACTGGCAAGGAGGCCCAAGCCGGCGATGCTGGTGCGGTTCCACCGGTTCGTTGACCGGGAGTGTGTGCTCAGGTGAGCCAAGAAGGAGCGGAGTAGCAGGTGGGAGAACACGGTGGTGCGGATGAGAGCTGGGGGAGGAGACCAGCGCCCGCTCTGGCGCTTGGAGGTGGGGCTGCTGGCAGATGAGGAGGTGGGCGGGCGGGTTCGAGGATGTATCAAGAGGTACCTGGAGGCCAATGATAATGGGGAGGTTCGAGTGGGGACGGTCTGGGAGACATTGAAGGCGGTGATTAGAGGCGAGCCCATAGGGAGAGGAGAGAGCAGAGAGAGAGGGAGAGGCTGGTGGGGGAGTTGGTGAGGGTGGATAGGAGATATGCAGAGGCTCCGGAGGAGGGATTGTTGGGGGAGTGGCGTAGTCTTCAGGCCAAGTTCGACTTACTGACCACCAGAAAGGCAGAAACTCAGTGGAGGAAGGCACAGGGAGCGGTGTATGAATATGGAGAGAAGGCGAGTAGGATGCTGGCGCATCAGCTCCGGGATGCGGCCAGGGAGATTGGTGGAGTTAAGGATAGGGGAGGGAATGTGGCGCGAAGGGGGGTAGACATCAATGGGGTCTTCAGGGACTTTTACGGGGAATTGTATTGGACTAAACCCCCAGCGGAGGGGGGGGGGGGGGGGGGGGGGGGGAAGAGAGAGAGAGAGAATGGGGCACTTTTTGGACCAGCTGAGATTCCCGAAGGTGGAGGAGGGGCAGGTGGAGGGACTGGGGGCGCCGATAGAGCTGGAGGTGATGGTCAAAGGGATAGGGAGCATGCAGTCGGGGAAGGCGCCGGGGCCGGATGGGTTCCCGGTCGAATTCTATAAAATGTATGCAGACCTGCTGGGTCCCCTGTTGGTTAGGACCTTCAACGAGGCAAGGGAGGGGAGGGCTTTGCCCCCGACTATGTCCCGGGCGCTGATTTCCTTGACCCTTAAGCGGGACAAGGACCCCCTGCAGTGTGGATCATACAGGCCGATTTTGCTGTTAAATGTAGACGCCAAGCTGTTGGCGAAGACCTTGGCCACAAGGATAGAGAACTGTGTGCTGTGGGTCATCCACGAGGATCAGACGGGGTTCGTGAAGGGAAGGCAGTTGAATACCAACATACGGAGGCTCTTGAATGTTATAATGATGCCGGCGGTAGCGGGGGAAGCAGAGATAGTGGTGGCGCTAGATGCGGAGAAGGCCTTTGATAGGGTTGAGTGGGGGTACTTGTGGGAGGTGCTGGAAAGGTTTGGGTTTGGGGAGGGGTTTGTCAGATGGGTGAGGTTGTTATATGAGGCCCCGATGGCGAGCGTGGCCACGAATAGGAGGAGATCGGAGTACTTTCGGTTGTACCGAAGGACGAGACTGGGGTGTCCCTTGTCCCCCTTGCTCTTTGCGTTGGCAATCGAACCCCTGGCCATGGCATTGAGGGAGCCGAGGAACTGGAGGGGAGGGTGCGGGGTGGGGAGGAGCACCAACTGTCGCTTTATGCAGATGACTTATTGCTGTATGTGGCGGACCCAGTGGGGGGAATGCCGGAGGTGATGAAGATTCTCAGGGAATTTGGGGACTTCTGAGGGTACAAGCTCAACCTGGGTAAGAGCGAGCTGTTCGTCGTGCACCCGGGGGATCAGGAGGAGAGGATTGGTAGGCTCCCACTAAAAAGGGCGGAGAGGAGCTTTAGGTACCTGGGAGTCCAGGTGGCCAGGAGCTGGGGGGCCCTACTCAAACTTAACCTTACAAGGCTGGTGGAGCAAATGGAGGAGGAGTTTAAAAGATGAGACATGCTGCCGCTGTCAGGCAGGGTGCAGTCAGTCAAGATGACGGTGCTCCCAAGGTTTTTGTTCCTGTTCCAGTGCCTCCCCATCCTTATCCCGAAGGCCTTTTTTGGGAGGGTCAACAGGAGTATTACGGGATTTGTATGGGTGCACGGGACCCCGAGGGTGAGAAGGGTGTTTTTGGAGCGGGGCAACCTCTGTGGGTACTATTGGGCTGCCAACGCAGCGATGGTGCGTAAGTGGGTAACGGACGGGGAAGGGGCAGCATGGAAGAGGATGGAGATGGCGTCCTGTGTGGACACGAGCCTGGAGGCGCTGGAAACGGCGCCGTTGCTGCTCCCTCCAACGAGGTATACCACGAGCCCGGTGGTGGCGGCTACCCTCAAAATTTGGGGACAATGGAGATGACACGGGGGGAGGTGGGGGTCTCGATGGGGTCCCCGATACGGGGGACCACCGGTTTGTTCCAGGGAGAATCAATGGCGGGTTCCTGAGTTGGCACAGGACAGGTGTTAGGAGGTTGAGGGACCTGTTTGTAGACGGGATGTTTGCGCGCCTGGGTGAGTTAGAGGGGAAATTCAGGCTCCCCCCGGGGAACATTTTTAGGTATATGCAAGGGCGTTTGCCAGGCGGCAGGTATCCCTCTGTTGCCCCCACGTGGAGTCCAGGACAGGGTGCTCTCGGTTGTGTGGGTTGGATGGGGGAAGATTTCAGGCACGTACCAAGTGATGCAGGAGGTAGACGAGGCCTTGGTGGAGGAGCTGAAGGGTAAATGGGAAGAGGAGCTGGGTGAGGAGAGTGAGGAGGGGACGTGAGCGGATGCTCTGGAAAGAGTGAACTCCTCTTCTTGTGCGAGGCTTCGCCTCATACAGTTCAAGGTGCTACATAGGGCTCATATGACCGTGACGAGGATGAGTAGGTTCTTTGGGGGTGAAGACAGGTGTACTAGGTGCTCGGGGAGCCCAGCGAACCATGCCCATATGTTCTGGGCATGCCCAGAGCTGGGGGAACTTTGGAAGGGGGTAGCAAGCACGGTGTCAAGGGTGGTAGGATCCAGGGTCAAGCCAGGCTGGGGACTTGCAATATTTGGGGTTGCAGTGGAGCCGGCAGTGCAGGAGGCAAAAGAGGCCGGTGTTCTGGCCTTTGCGTCCCTAGTAGCCCGGCGGAGGATTCTTCTTCAGTGGAAGGATGCGAGGCCCCCAAGCGTGGAGGCCTGGATCAATGATATGGCGGGGTTCATCAAATTGGAGAGGGTAGGGCAACACGGTGGCCTAGTGGTTAGCACAACCGCCTCACGGCGCTGAGGTCCCAGGTTCGATCCCGGCTCTGGGTCACTGTACGTGTGGAGTTTGCACGTTCTCCCCGTGTCTGCGTGGGTTTTGCCCCCACAACCCAAAAATGTGCAGAGTAGGTGGATTGGCCACGCTAAATTGCCCCTTAATTGGAAAAAATAATTGGGTAATCTAAATTTATTTTTAAAAAAATAAAAAATTGGAGGGGGTGAAATTTGCCCTGAGGGGATCAGTACAGGGGTTTTTCAGGTGGTGGCAACCTTTCCTAGATTTCCTGGCAGAACGGTAGGGAAAAAGGCCGGCAGCAGCAGCAGCAGCCTGGGGGGGGGGGGGGGTCGTTTCGGTGGGTTGGGTTGAAGGGACGTGTAAATGTGTTCTTTGTTTATGACGGGTGTTAATCTGTTTCTTCTTTTTCGTATTTACTGGGGGGGGGGGGGGGGGGGGGGTTTGCTCTTTCTTGTTTTTCTTAGTTGTTAATATTTTTTGTTAATATTTTCTGTTATTGATATTTTGTGAAAATCTGAATAAAAATTATTTTTAAAAAAACATCACTGGAAATTATGCAGAATTGTTTAAATTTGGTAATAACAGGCACAGACTACATATTGTAAACCCGAAATCTTTTGGTACAGAATGTAATGGTACTTTACCAAACCATTAAATAGCAAACATTGCAAGTTTTCACCCTCACTGATAGGCCAATTGACCCATAATAAAGGGACAGTTATTGCAAACTCATCCCAGAAACGCAAGGAAACTGAAAATGGAATTAAATGTGAATGAAATATTAATCTAAAATGCATAATATAATTTTTTTCTAGTAGACGAAACATATTGGTTTTCATATTTTGTATTTAGTGAGTAAACAGGTGCACAGCCACTGCAGATACAAAACAGACCGAAAATCAGATTACATCCTACATACAAAATTGGTCATGTACACACTATAAATAGCATACCATAAAGTACCATCCAGCCTAACCGAAGAGGCTCAGACGCCCAACTACAGACTGCTTAAGCATTGTTTCTTGTCATTTATAATATTGCCATTAGATTTTGATTTGCTGGCGTTCCCAACCAAGGGAGGAACAGATTGGCAAGTAGCCGGTGAAGAGCTGATAAGTCTGTGCAAATAGCCTAGAAAGTAAAGGCATGGCAGGGAACAATAGGAATACACAATGTGTGTCACATGGGAAATCTTGCTCGCTTATCATGGCCTGCATGACATGTGCAGCAAGTATCGCCAGTTAGAACAGCTCGAGTGCCATGCTTCGGAGCTGGAGTAGTAGTTGGAGTCACTGTGGGGATCCACGAGACAGAGCTACTTGGATGGCAGACTCCTGGAGGTGGTTACCTGCAGTTTAAAAATGTGCAGACAGAAAGGCACCAGGAAGAGAAAGAGTGGCAGAAATTTCATGAATGCATCTCACTCCCCAACCGATATTCAGTTTTGAATACTGGCGAGAAAGGTGGTTCCTCTGGGAAGTGCAAGCAGTCACAGGCATGACACCACAGGTGGCTCAGCTGCACGGAGAAAAAGATAACTGGAAGGACAATAATGGTAGGGTTTTGATAGTGAGGGGAATAAACAAATTTTTATGGCTGCAGACGTGATTTCAGCCTACGTTTCATCTCTGGTGTCAGGGTCAAGGCTGTCAATGAGCAGCTGCAGGACATTGAGTGGAGAGGGTGAATGAGGGCAGAGGTCTTGAAGGAAGAGTTTAGGGATCTGGAAAAGAAACTGAAGAACAAGTTTTTAGAAAGGAAGTACTCTCCAAATTATTTCCAGGGCCATGTGCTATTGAGTACGGAAATAGGCAGATAGACCACAATGAATAAGTAACTGGAGAGATGTGCAGAAGGGAGGTCGTTAGATTTCTGAAGCACTCATTCTGGGAAGTACAAGCCAGAAGGGATGCATCTTAACAACACAAGATCAATGTCCTCACAAGGCGCTTTGGGAAGCATTTAAATCAGTTTAGCAGGGGGATGGGTACCCGACAGCCGGTTCAGAAGGCAGAACACAAAAGTTGGAAATATAGGGACGAAAATTAGTATGTTTGGATGGCAGAGGAAAAGTTAGAAAATAGAAAACAGACATGGGAGATTGGCAATGCTAAATGGTATACATGTCAATGCAAAAAAATCCACAGAATAAGGCAGATTAACTGAGAGCACAGATTGGTACTATGATATTAGTTATTACGGAGATAGAGTTGAAAGAAAGGCAGTTTCCTTAGCGTGCTTCTTCTAGTTAAGGAATATGCCAAGCTAGCTGTATGACACTAGGGCTACATGAATAATATTCTTCTTTTCTTTTCATCTGTATGCTTAAAATGGAGGTATATGTTTTATGATCTCCTTTGTTCTGATCATGATGAATATGAGTAGCAGCACTGCTGGGAGGTGGGTGACTATAGGATGAGTCGAAATGCAGAAAGGGATTTGTCTAAGCTGGACATCTGTTCCTGCTATTATTGATAATGTGGGTAGGTTTGGCTCCTTCTCAGGCTATAAAATTAACTTCGAGAAATTAGGTTATGCCATTGGGGAGGTTTCTCCCCCCCTCCCCCCCCCCCCCCCCCCCCCCCCCTCCCCTCCCTTTTGATGGTACTTAGGATTTACTTATTTGGCTATTTCAATTACAGCTTCATGTCGGCAGCAAGATAAGGCCCCCCTTACTCGCATCTGTAAAGTGGCACTTACTTTGTTGGTCATCTTTAGCGATATGGTGGCTGGGTAGTATGGCACTGATCAAGATGAATGTGTTGCCTAGTTTATTATATCTTTTGCATATGCTACCAATTTTGCTTTCTGCTAAGGTCTTAAAAGGAAATGAATGAGGTGTTTAGCTTCCTTACATGGAAATAAAATAGAGACCTTGCTTAGAATTGGCCAAATTGCAGCTTCTTAGTTCAAAGGGAGGTCCGAGTGTGCCAAATATTAAGATGCATCATCTAGCCTCACATATCAGATTTATAAGAGAATGGGTAAGAGGGGACCACACCTCCATTTGGCTTGATATTTAAGTTGGCCAGTCTGAATACTCCTCGAGCTTTGTTTCTTAGGGATTTTGGGACTGTGCTGAACAAGTGTGAGAATCCAATAATTGTTAACACTCAGAGCGAGGGTGGTTTATGAATTGGAAGGTAGAGTTAACTTGACATCTGCTCTCTGTCCCATTCTGGGTAACCTAGATTTCCCACCAAGTTACATAGACCATGGTTTTGCTATTTGGAAGGATGCGGGACTTATTAGGCTAGAGGACATGTTTAGGGGCGCTTCTTGTTATCTTTTCAGCAATGGTGTCACCAATATGACGTCCGAGAGATCTACAACTTAAGAAATTTTATTCTTAATAAGATATTTCTGCAACATGATGCTAGCGTCTCCCCGGTGGAAAATATCCTGTTATCTAAAGAACCAAAGCAATTAATTAGCAATTTTTATGACACATTATGTTCTAGATTCTTACGAATGCACTAGAGACTCTGCAGTCCTGGGAAAAAGATTAGCGTAGAGATCTGGGAAAATATCAATAGAATCTCAGTCTGTAACAGAATGAAGAGGATCTAACTTAAAATATTGCACCGTCTGCATGTCATTCCAAGTTTAAGACCCCATTATGCTAAAAATGCAAACTAGTGAAAGGAGACTGACTATACACATCCGTCTGGTCCGGTGTCAAAATTAAATCCTACTGGCTGGGCATACTTGGAGCTTGAGAAGATATTTGATACAGCCTTAGAGCTTCACCCTTTGTTCTTGGTTCTGGGGCTCCCAGACAAAAAGATAATTGACCCCAATGAGAAAAGGCTGTACAATATCCTAACATTTGCAGCACGGAAGAATATCCTTTGTTCCTGAATCAGTTCAAAATTGGCATAAAGTTATTATGGACTGCATCCCAATGGAATTTCTAATCAGTATACTCCGATTCAAAACCAATCCATTCCAAAAGTATGGGGCCCTATCTCAAATACGCAGGCCCTGTAGAGTTCAACTTACTCCAAGGTTTTCCGTAAGTTATGTAGCACCTCCTTTATTGTACTAGACACGGGGCTCTGCACACTTTGCCATGTTTCCATGGCTTTTATCCTTTCTCTCTTTCCCCCCCACCGACCCGATCATGTGTCCTCTCTACTTCCTGTGTATGTGGAAGTGACGAGTTTACCGAGCTAATTGCGTTTGTTTCCTCCTGGCATTGATCACGCTGTTTGTACCAGTTTTGAGCATGTGTTGTACGGTTTGCAAAAAGTTTAATACAAATATATATATTTTTAAAATTAGTGTGAAAGACACAGAGGAGAACTTTTAAAATACACGGAAAACTCTTTTTTAAGCCAATGCATATCAAGCACGAGAGGGGAAGATTCTCGGCTCAGTTCTAGGGAATGAAGCTAGCAGGTGGAAGGGATATCAGCTGGGAAGCACTGGCAGAAGGGATCATAATTCAATTAGATTTAGGTAAGCTGAAGGACCAAGGAAGACCGGGGTAACGGTCTGAACTGGGTTAGCTAGAGTAGACTGGAAACAACTACCTGAAGGTAAATCAGTGCTAGATCTGTGCAATGCATTCAAATATGAGATAGTAAGCGTTCAGAGCTAGTGTGTTCACAGAGGAGGAGGGTGGGACTAAAATCCAGAGCCTCCTTTGATTCAAACAGCTTCAAAGGAAAGGATAAAGAAAAAATGGAAAGCTTGCATCAGATGACGAGGACCTATTACTGCAGAAAACCTAGAGAGGTATAAAAAGTGTTGAGGCAAAACTAAAACGGAAATTAGGAAAGCAAAGGCAGGACATGAAAAGATATTGGCAAATAAAATCAAGGAAAAATCCATAAGAGCAAGAGGCCAACAAAAAAAAGATTAGGGCCTATACCGTGACTCTATCTTTAAAGACAGATGATGTTGTATGGTTCTTAATGAATACCTTGTATCGGTTTTCACAAAAGGGATGATATAAACATGGCCATTATGAATGTGAACTATTAGATTAAATTAAAGGAACAGAGACACTTCGGGAGTGTATGCCCACAGATCCCTGAAGGTGCAATATAAGAGTTGTACGGTTATGCTGGAGCTATATAAAACCCTAGTTTGGTCATATCTGGAGTACTGCAAGCAGTTCTTGGCATCACACCATAGGAAAGATATGATTGCACTGGAGAGAGGGCACAGAAGAGATTTACGAGGATGTTGCTTAGATTGGAATTTAGTTATGAGGAAGAAACGGATAAGCTAGGGTTCTTTTCTTTGGAACGGAGGAGGCTGAAGGAAGATCTAATTGATCTTTATGAAATTATGAGTGGCCTAGGTAGAGGTTCTATCCCCATGGTTGAGGGGGTCCATATCTCGGAGGCATAGATTCATGGTAAGCAGGAGTTTCAGAGGGAATTTGAAGGGAAATTCTTTCAGTGGAGGATAGTGGGGATGTCAAACTCTCTGCCTTAAGGAGAGAGGATAGAGGCAGAAGCCCTCATTGCATTTAAAAAGTACTTGAAATGAAAATCGCTTATTGTCACAAGTAGGCTTCAAATGAAGTTACTGTGAAAAGCCCCTAGTCGCCACATTCCGGTGCCTGTTCGGGGAGGCTGGTATGGGAATTGAACCATGCTGCTGGCCTGCCTTGGTCTGCTTTAAAAGCCAGCTCTTTAGCCCTGTGCTAAACCAGCACCAGAATACAATGGAAGAGGAATCATAGAATTTACGTGCAGAAGGAGGCCATTTGGCCCATCGAGTCTGCACCGGCTCCTGGAAAGAGCACCCTACCCACGGTTAACACCTCCGCCCTATCCCCATAACCCAGTAACCCCACCCAACACTAAGGGCAATTTTGGACACTAAGGGCAATTTATCATGGCCAATCCACCTAACCTGCACATCTTTGGATTGTGGGAGGAAACCGGAGCACCCGGAGGAAACCCACGCAAACACGGGGAGGATGTGCAGACTCCACACAGACAGTGACCCAAGCCAGAATCGAACCTGGGACCCTGGAGCTGTGAAGCGATTGTGCTATCCACAATTCTACCGTGCTGCCAATCTTGGATGCTTGTCCATAGATACCTGAAGGCAGCAGGAGAAGTGAACAGGGTAGTTAAGGTGGCATACAGGATACCTGCCTTGATCAGTTGTAGCATAGATTACAAGCGCAGGGACATTACTTTAGGAGCTGTACAAAACTTTGGTTAGGCCACAGCTGGAGTAAGGTGTGCAGTTCTGGTCGCCTCACAACAATAAGATGTGATTGCACTGGAGATGATGTAGAGGAGATTTATCAGGATATTGCCTGGGATGAAGCATCTGAGCTCTGAAGAGAGGCTGGATAGGCTCACGTTGGTCTCTTTAGAGCAGAGAAGGCCAAGGGGGCACTTGAATGAGGTGTATAATATTGAGGGGTATGGACAGGGTGAATAGGAAGCAGCTGTTTCCCTTAGGTGAAGGGTCAATAATGAAGGGGCACTAAGGTGAGGTGCAGGAAATTTCGAGAGGATTTGAGGAAAGGATTTTTCAGCCAGAGGTGATGGAAGTCTGGAATGGGCTGCCTGGGAGGGTAGTACTCCTTTAAGTACTTGGATGAACTCATGAAATGTCATAACAGTCTAGGCTATGGGCCAAGCGCTGGAAAATGGGATTAGTGTAGATTTAGTGTAGTTTTGTCAGTGCAGAATCGATGGGCCGAAGGGCCTCTTCTGTACTATATCACTCAAAGCAGCTGAATTGTTGAAACCCACAAGACATGGACCAAGAGATGGACAGTGGGATTAGGCTGGATGGCTACTTGTCCGCCAGCATAGATACAAATAGGCCAAATGACCTCCCTCCATCCTGTAAATTTCTATGATTTTGATTGTATTACCACCATTGTGTACACATCTTAGGCAACCATTAATCTTTACAAACTACCAAATGTCAGTCACCAATTTGCTGATAAGGCAATAATATTTTCAGCTCCAAAGGGTTGTTCTAAAGACATACTGTACAGTGGAAAATTCCAAACATTAAAACATATAAACATAAATCATTACAGGTGTATATGGGCATTGTTATGCTGGAAAATTCTAAACTACAGCAACTAATTCTGACTGTTAGTTCTAGCATATTATCTAATAAAAATAATTTTAACATAATCTAAATTTCATTGGTTATGCATGGATAAACAACTACAATGCCCAGAACCAGGTACATGTTTAAAGAATAAGATAATTACATTGGTCTTCCATAATTATTGCGACAAATACATCCAGCAAGTGGTGCTATACAACACAATCATTTTTGCCCACAGGATATCTCCATGATTTTGTTTAAAAATAATTTGGTTTTGCGCTTTTTGACATAGACTATTAAAGACTTTACTGAAATTTAAAATAATTTCATGGGTTTAATGTCCATGTACTAGCTATATTTGAGTAATAGTATTAGCCTTAACATTAAAGGCAATTGAAAGAACATCCTGTAAGATACTGAATTCCAGTAAACAAGGGAAATGTTCCCAAAAATATATTTGAAATTAAAAAAGTAAAAATGAACACATCTAATTTCATTGTTCTCCACTGGCACCTTACATCAACCCAAACCAAACATTTCAAAGTGTTATCACAGTTCCGTCCTCTTCAATGCCTCCTCTGCTGAGAGCTAGGCTATGCCTTGCCTCAGCTTTGATGGCGCTCAGTGTTTTAAGTATATTTCCATTATTTTTTTTAACAGAGCCATTGAGTGTCAACTCCTTTTGCAGTCTCTGACTCAGATTACCAGTGTTCATTCGAGAACTGGTGAAGGATGAAGATGGCAGTTTTACTGGAATGCTCTGTAGTTCACCACAGCCCTCAATAATAATGTCAGCTTCTTCATCACTTTCCTCTTCAGGATTATAGTTCTGCACTACATTGGCAGAGGGTAGGCTATGATGACTGGTTGAACTGTCATTGGAGTTTCCAGAGCTACCAGACATACGACTGCTGCGGTTGACATTGTTCCTCTGGTTCACTGGCTTTACCGTAATGATTAGATTGTGACTGTTGGCAATCATCATGTCTGTAACTTGATCAAGTGTCTTACCCATCACTTCAATCCCATTCACCTCTAGGACTTCATCATTAACAGCAAGGAGACCTGTACTTTCAGCTAAGCCTCCAGGAACAAGTCGCGAGATGAATATACCTGGAACTTTTTCTAGTCCATGAGCAGTCACCCTCACACTGGTGCCATCTCGAATGTAAAATCCCAAGGGTTTTTCACACCCATGTTTGTATAATCGGACTCTCCGGTGTGTTTCAGGCAGAATATCTACATCAATGATGGAAGAAACCGGTCTGAAGTCTTGAGGAATACTGATGCTGAGGTGAACACGTTTCCGGAGGGTATCATTACGGAGACCAGCCAAAGGTTTTTTCTTTCGTGTCAGTGAATCTGTGCCAAAGAGATTGTAGTCTACCTCTTCTGTAAAAGTTGGAAACAAAATTATAAAATGTTTAGAAATTCAACAATATATAGAAAAAAAACAGAAACAAAGGGCAGCACGATGGCGCAGTGGTTAGCATTACTGCCTCATGGCGCCAAGGCCCCAGGTTTGATCCCGGCTCTGGGTCACTGTCCATGTGGAATTTACACATTCTCCTCATGTTTGCGTGGGTTTCGCTCCACAACCCAAAGATGGGTAAGTGGATCGGCTACACTTAATTGCCCCTTAATTGGGAAAAATGAATTGAATACTCTAAATTTATAAAGAAAAAACAGAAACATGCCCTTAACATTTGATTAGATTCTTGATAAAAATATATCAATGCAAAAGATCGTTTAAAACTTATTCAAATACAATTTGAATATAAAAAGTCTACACCTTAAAGTCAATGTACATTCATGTCAAAAACAGCAATTAGAATTCACAATGTTACACAATCTCCCTCTGTCATTGGTAGGCTGGGTGCAGGCAATTAAAATGAAGGTTTTGCTGCATTTTTGTTTTTATTTCAAGGTCTGCTGGTCTTTTTATCAAAGTCCTTCTTCATGGGGGTGGACAAGTTGATCTCCTTGCTCATTTGAGGGGTGGGGGGTGGCAGGATTAGGAGGGTGATTCTGCAGAGAGGATGGCAGGCAAGGTTAGGCCTCCCGTCGCGGGTCGGGATTGCGGGCACTGGTAACTGCGCCGCTTCTGATGACTCAAGGAAAATACTCGGTGAGTCCGGTGGTGGCTAAATTGAAGATTTGGAGGCAGTTCAGGCAGCACATAAACTGGGTGGCGGGGGGGGGGGGGTTTGCCAATCAGGAGGAATCATGTGTTCGAGCCGGGGAGGATGGATGCGAGGTATCAGAGATGGGATGAGGGGATTAAGGAAAAGATTGATTTGCGATTCGTGAGCCTAGAGGAGTTGGGGGAGAAGTATGGATTGGCACAAGGGGAACAGTATAGGTATATGCAGGTTCGGGACTTTGCAAGAAATGTTTTCCCGACATCCCTGATAGCACCGGACACCTTGCTGCTGGAGACGGTGCTGTCAGCGGGGGTGTTGGGAGAGGGGATTGTTTCGGCGATCTATGGGAAGATCCTGGAGGGTAGGTCGTCTACTGAGGGTATTTAAGGCAAAGTGGGAGGAGGAACTGGGGTGGGGTAGCGGCACTGGAAGAGGGACTGTGTGAGGTGCTGCAGAGGGTAAATGTCTTGACTTTGTGTGTGAGGTTGGGGCTGATGATATAGTTGAAGGTATAGGCCGACTTCACAAAATCAAAGATGTCTGTGAATGGTATGGGAGGGGTCCTGCGAACGATGTGCATATGTTTTGGTCATGCCTGAAGCTGGAACGGTTTTGGAGGACGATGTTCAGTACAATCTCAGGGGTCTTGCATGTGGATGTGGAGCCCGGTACCGTCAAACCGGGGGGGGGAGGGGGGGGGGGGGGGTTCCTGGGTTTGGGTGGGATTGTTTCTGTATCGTTGGGGTTGTTCTTTTTTTTCTTTTGTATGGTGAAAATGGTGAACATCTATCGAATAAAAATATTTCTAAAAAGATCATTCACAATATTACAAATGAGATAAGGAAAACATTACAATTTCAACAAACCAATCTGCTCATCAAGTCCAAACTATTTTTAAGTTTCAGAAACAATATTTATTCTCATTTCATATTGCCAACTTTTTGAGTGGTGACTTTTTATTTTCAGATTTAAGATGTATTGGGGAAAAGAAATGCACATACTAGGAGTTCTACATTCAACCCCCCTTTTTGTCATCTCATTACTAGCCTGGAATCAGATCAGGGTCACATTGAGAAAATGTGCTACTGACAAAGTACGTTGTATACTCATCCAGTAGTACACTCCCCTTTGGTCATCTGATTTAAGTTCAGGTCCCGGGAGTTGTCAAAAATAAAGCAACTAGAATTGATGCACCCTAATATAATACGTCTTTTTGTGTTCCCATCACCTGTTAGTATGGGTAATTGATCGAAAGTCTGCTGCCCTCTTAGGACACAAACAGCACCATGTAAAATCCGTAATTGTGTACATCTACGCATAGGATTAGAAGCCGATTTAATCTCACATGATTAAGTTTTCCTTTTCTTTTTATTTATAAGTGCCTTGTGAATTTGTATTGTAGCGAGAAACCAGAAAAGGTTAAATTCTTCATCCCCATCAGTCCCATGAACTTGAGGTGTAGGATGCGTGCTTTGTGCCTCTTGACTTATTTTTGTTGTCACATTGTGAAACAAGATAACCGAGACAATCTAGAAATAAGTACTGGGTCAAATACAATCTTGAAATAAGTGCTGGGACAACTAGACAGGATGATAAGCAAGTTGACATATGTTGCGTTTTGAAGGAACTCTCATTTCTGGGGGTTTTCTCTACAATAACACTTGACACACCCTAGGTGATTCATCAATGGCTGTGTATTTGACTGGGGGGGGGGGGGGGGGGGGGGGATAATAAAGGTCTTAAGCTTTCCTTCAAGATTTGTGTTGACGTTGAAAGGATCGCTGAAAGTTTAATTTCTACCCAGAAACAACAGGGCAATTATGTTTAATTCTAATTTTACAATGTACCTAAAGTAGCAAATTTAAAAATAAATAAGTTTTGAGATTAACTGTGCAACAAGACTTATCTTCTTTCTGTAATATAATGGCTAGTGTACAAAAATCACAGCTTAAACAAATCCCTCCACACATTTCTTCAACTTAATTTTAACTCCCAGAAAAAGCCAGATGTAAGGCAGCATTTTAACTTCATAGAACATACAGCGCAGAAGGAGGCCATTCGGCCCATCGAGTCTGCACCGACCTACTTAAGCCCTCACCCTATCCCCGTAACCCAATAACCCCATCTAATCTTTTTGGACACTAAGGGCAATTTAGCATGGCCAATCCACCTAACCTGCACGTCTTTGGACTGTGGGAGGAAACCAGAGCACCTGGAGAAAACCCACGCAGACACAGGAGAACATGCAGACTCCGCACAGATAGTGCCCCAGCAGGGAATCGAACCTGGGACCCTGGCGCTGTGAAGCCACAATGCTATCCACTTGTTCTACCGTGCTGCCCATCAGTCCTTCCAGTATCCATTCAACAAAAATATAAAATTGTGAAGAATTAGAATACTAATGCTAACTGTTAAAGATTATACATACATACATACTAGATTATAGAGATACACTTTTGATTGAGGGCTGCAGATGTAAACAGTAACTGCATTAGTGCACAACGACATGCTGATAAGACAACCCCGTGTGCAAAAAACATCAAGTAAGAAGAACACAAGAAATAGGTCATATGGCAGTGCTCCACAAATGTTTTTCTGCTGTGACACCTGTCATGTTCTATATTAAGTAATGATTTTTGATCTACTAGCTGGGAACCTGAACTTGAATTTTTATAGGGAGACTTTTTAAAACTGAGAACAAAAGTGACTTGAGATCGCAGGCCATGCTGACTTCCCCAATTTGCAATACTATACTGTTCACTGCATTAGGATTGACAGTCTATCTGCAAAACCCATGAAGATAAATGAATTCAGGAATGTGATGGACCCTCATCTCCTGTGTCATTAGCAAGGCATTTATGGCAGTCTAATGAGGTATTCATTTAACTGTTGGAGATGAACCATTAAGACCAATCACTTGGACAATAGGTCACTGATTAAGACAGCTTTCCAGACATTGGCTAATCAGGTTACCCATGAAATGCATGGTCAATTATCTTTTAAGACCAGAAGAAATATGAACAAGATTAGGCAGTTTGGCCCCTCGAGCCTGCTCCGCCATTCTATAGGATCGTGGTTGATCCGACATTCCTCACATCTGCGTTCCTGCCCTTTCCCCGCCCGTAACCCTTGATTCCCCTACTGATTAAGAATCTATCTATCTCTGCCTTAAATATACACAAGGACTCTGCCCCCACGGCTCCTTGCCCTCACGGCTCCCTGCCCCTTAAGAATCCAAGTGTTTCAATGAGATCACCTCTCATTCTTCTAAATTCCAACGAGTAGAGTCCCAACCTGTTTAACCTTTGCTCATAAGACAATCGCTCCATGCTGGGGATCATCCTAGTGAACCATCTCAATCGCCTCCAAAATCGTAATGGGGGCGACTCAATGGGACAAAAGGTCCCGTTTTTGGCATGTTTAGCAGGCTGGTTGTGAGTTACACCCAAATCCTAACAGATATTCCCACTCTCTCACACACACGCAGACACACTGTCTGATATTACCGTCTCTCACAGATACTCTCCATCTGAATTGCCCTTCCTCACACACATAAAGCCTGTTTATATATTACTGTCCTCACACAAGCCCAGTCTGGTAGGCCACTCTCTCTCAAAACATACAAACCCAGTCTGACATTCCCCTCTTTCACAGACAGACCCCATCTCACACACAAATCCAAGGAAATATCCAAATACCTCCAGAAAGCAGTAATTTAATTTGTTCCAGGGACCTTTCCGGTATACTTCCACTTGTCTTAAGGGGAATATTCTATTTTCTAAGGCACGTCAATATCAGAATAAGATTTCAATATAATATGTAAGGCTTTGGGAGATGAATCGAATTGACCTCATTTGATCACCTATATCGTTCTGCAAAATGGCTGCTCCCAGTTCTCTGGGGTGGGGGAGGGAGATGTTGGAGGCACCACTTTCACGATTGAAAAGTTCATTGAAAATAACTCGCGTCATTGTGGGCTGCAGGATGTAACTGACGGGTTGTCAGAATTTCTAAATAGAATTGATGGGGAACAGTGGTTCAGAGAGTTCCAAAGGATGGGACCAAGGCTCAGTCTCAAGATGATAAATATTTCATATCATATATAATAATCCAGTATATTTCTAATTGATTTACAAAAATGAATCACCAAATCAGTACCCCTCATTCTCTTAATTTCTGGCTTTCTTCTTGTAACTTCCTTTGTTGTGGTGAATGTTGGATTAGTGTCCTCTCTCAACTTGGGAGTTAAAATAAAAGTTAGAAAAATCAATATTGATTAATAGCGGTGTGGTTGGTTGACACCAGACCTATCTTTAACACTCCTACTTAGAATTAACTGACGTGTGTTTCCCACCGTCACAGTTTCTCCACCTTGCTAGGCCTGCTTCACATGTCATCCTCTGATAAAGCGCCATGGGTGTGTCACAAGTGAGAATTCAGTCTCACAATTTTCTGAGAATTCAGTCTCACTAAGTATACTGTAATTGCACTCAGTGGACATTTTAAACATTCTGCTGACGTACTTCATCAACCCACTCCAAAGTCGGATTCACCCACCTGTCAACTGGATTTATGATGGAACACTAGTTTAGTCTCCCAGGATGTTTAGTTGCGTCTATTATTTGTCCGCCCAATATTTTCTGCATGTTTATCAATGGATGTAATTTGGAGACAATGATTTTGCCTTCTCTGTTTCTTCATGTATTGTTGACATTGAACAAAGAACAATACAGCACAAGAACAGGCCCTTCGGCCCTCCAGCCTGTACCGGTCATGATGCCACCCTTGGTTATTGTGGTAGAGGATTTTAATTTTCCCTATATTGACTGCAACTCACTTAGTGCTAAGGGCTTGGATGTGGCAGAGTTTGTAAAATGTATGCAAGAAGGCTTCTTGGTGCAATATGTCGATAGTCCAACTAGAGAAGGGGCAGTACTGGATCTGGCATTGGGGAATGAGCCTGGACAGGTGGTTGAGGTTTCAGTTGGGGAACATTTTGGGAGTAGTGATCACAATTCCGTAAGTTTTAGGGTACATTTGGATAGGGATGAGGGTAATCCTTGAGTTACGGTGCTAAACTGGGGAAAGGCAAATTATGATAACTTTAGGCAGGAATTGAAGAATTTGGATTGGGTGCAGCTGTTGGAGGGTAAATCAACATCGGATATGTGGGAGTCTTTCAAGTGACAGTTGATTAGGATTCAGGAAAGTCACGTTCTTGAGATAATGAAGGATAAGTATGGGAAGTTTAAGGAGCCTTGTATAACAAGGGATATTGTGAACATTGTCAAAAAGAAAAAGGAGACTTTTGTACAGCCTAGAAGGGTGGGGACAGTTGAACCCCTTGAAGAGTATAGAGAAAGTAGGATGGTACTTAAACAGGACATTAGAAGGGTTGGAGGGGGTCATGAAAAGTCTTGGCAAGTAGGATTAAAGTGAATCCCAAAGCTTTTTATTCACATGTAAAAAGCAAGAGAGTGGCCAGGGAAAGGATTGGACTACTTAAGTAAGGACAGTGGGGGAATCTATGTGTTTAGCCAGAGGAAATGGGCAAGGTTCTAAATGAGTACAAAGTTCACCAAAGAAAGGGACTTTGTGGAAGATGATTCTTGGGTAGGGTGTGTGGACAGTCTAGATTACGTTAACATCGAACAGGAGGAGGTATTGCGTTTTAAAAAAGATATTAAGGTAGATAGGGCCGGATGGGATTTACCCCAGAATACGGAGGGAAGCAAGGGAGGAAATAGCTGGGGCCTTGACTGACATCTTTGTTTCCTCATTGGCTACAGGTGAGATCCCAGAGGTCTGGAGAAGAGTTAATGTGGAACCACTGTTTAAGAAAGGGAGCAGGGATAATCCTGGAAACTATACGCTGGTGAGCCTCATGTCGGCAGGAGGTAAATTATTGGAGAGAATTCTCAGGGACAGAATTTATATCCATTTGAAAACAAATGGGCTCATTAGCTATAGACAGCATGGTTTTGTGAAGGGGAGGTCATGCCTCACTAACTTGATCGGTGTTTTTTCAGGAGGTGACAAAGATAATTGATATGAGTAGGGCGGTGGATGTTGTTTACATGGACTTCAGTAAAGTCTTTGACAAGGTGCTTCATGGCAGACTGGTACAAAAGGTGAAGTCACACAGGATCAGAGATGAGGTGGTAAGATGGATACAGAACTGGTTCGGTCACAGGAGGCAAAGGGTAGCAGTAGAAGGGTGATTTTCTGAATGGAAGGTTGTGACTAGTGGTGTTACCCTGAGTCAGCCAATCATGACGCTTTCCCCCCCTAAATGTTCAGGAACATTTACAACATTCTCATGTGGTTGGTTTGAAAAAAAAGGATGAAGGGCTGAAGAGTCAATTAGAACACTTGAATCAGGCAACCAAATCTGGATTAAAGACATTAAGGCAGATCCAAAAACGACATTTAAATCAATGGTCTAGGTAAAAAAAATAATTTTCCAGGAACACTACGAACACAGAATTGTACTCGAGAGAATCAGTCCATAAGTTTGGAGAAATCATACAGCCAGCAACACTAGACTTTAGAAAAATGAGTGTTGACTTTTTGAGACATATAGGATTCTCAGAGGGCTTGTCAGGGTGGATGTTTCCTCTTGTGGGAGTCTAGGACCAGAGGGCATAACCTCAGAGTAAGGGGACTGCCCATTTAAAACAGAGATTAAGAGAGATTTCTTCTCTAAAAGGGTAGTGTATCTGACGGATTTTTTTAACCACAGAGTGTTGGAGAGGCTGGACTGTTAAGTAAGTGGTTAATTAATAGAAAGCAAAGAGTTGGGATAAATGGGTGTTTCTCTGGTTGGCAATCAGTAGCTAGTGGTGTCCCTCAGGGATCCGTGTTGGGCCCACAATTGTTCACAATTTACATAGATGATTTGGAGTTGGGGACCAAGGGCAATGTGTCCAAGTTTGCAGACGACACTAAGATGAGTGGTAAAGCGAAAAGTGCAGAGGATACTGGAAGTCTACAGAGGGATTTGGATAGGTTAAGTGAATGGGCTAGGGTCTGGCAGATGGAATACAATGTTGACAAATGTGAGGTTATCCATTTTGGTAGGAATAACAGCAAACGGGATTATTATTTAAACGATAAAATATTAAAGCATGCCGCTGTTCAGAGAGACTTGGGTGTGCTAGTGCATGAGTCACAGAAGGTTGGTTTACAAGTGCAACAGGTGATTAAGAAGGCAAATGGAATTTTGTCCTTCATTGCTAGAGGGATGGAGTTTAAGACTAGGGAGGTTATGTTGCAATTGTATATGGTGTTAGTGCGGCCACACCTGGAGTATTGTGTTCAGTTTTGGTCTCCTTACTTGAGAAAGGACGTACTGGCACTGGAGGGTGTGCAGAGGAGATTCGCTAGGTTAATCCCAGAGCTGAAGGGGTTGGATTACAAGGAGAGGTTGAGTAGACTGGGACTGTACTCGTTGGAATTTAGAAGGATGAGGGGGGATCGTATAGAAACATTTAAAATTATGAAGGGAATAGATAGGATAGATGCGGGCAGGTTGTTTCCACTGGCGGGTGACAGCAAAACTAGGGGACATAGCCTCAAAATAAGGGGAAGTAGATTTAGGACTGAGTTTAGGAGGAACTTCTTCACCGAAAGGGTTGTGAATCTATGGAATTCCTTGCCCAGTGAAGCAGTTGAGGATCCTTCATTACAGGTTTTTAAGGTAAAGATAGATAGTTTTTTGAAGAATAAAGGGATTAAGGGTTATGGTGTTCGGGCCAGAAAGTGGAGCTGAGTCCACAAAAGATCAGCCATGATCTAATTGAATGGCAGAGCAGGCTCGAGGGGCCAGATGGCCTACTCCTGCTCCTAGTTCTTATGTTCTTATGTATGTTCAAGGCTGAGATAGAGAGATTTTAATCAGTAAAGCAATCAAGGGTAATGGGAATAAAGTGGAAAAGTGGAGTTGAGAATTGTTTCAGATCAGCCGTAATCTCATTGAACGGCAGAGTCGACTAGATGGACCAAAGTGGCTTACATCTTATGTTCTTAGACATCAATGACATGCAAAAACACAGCACCTCCCACTAGCAGTGCAATGCTCCCTCTGTATTGTACTGTAGTGTCAACTGTGATATCTGTGCTCATGCCATTGAGTGTGTTACCAACTGAGCCACAGATGGAAGGACACAGTAAGAAGTCTTACAACACCAGGTTAAAGTCCAACAGGTTTGTTTCAAACACGAACTTTCAGAGCATTGCTCCTTCCTCAGGCTGAGGAAGGAGCAGTGCTCCGAAAGCTCGTGTTTGAAACAAATGTCATTTTTGGATCTTCCTTAATGTCTTTAATCCAGATTTGGTTGCCTGATTCAAGTGTTCTAACCTGGTGTTGTTAAGACTTTTTACTGTGCTCACCCCAGTCCAACGCCGGCATCTCCACATCACAGATGAAAGGAATTATGATAGAAGGGAAGAGAGAAATAAAGCACTACCTAAATGTATTTTGCCAAGGCTATATTTGGAGATGCTTGGACAGTGGTTAAAGCAGAAATGAAGCAACTGGGTTGTAACCAAGCTTTCAGCAGAGCGTTAAATTGGGCATTGTTAGACAAGGGTCACCAGCTGAATTTATTCCTCTACACACAGTGGCATCACCCGAAGCTCAAGTAAACAAACTGGTTTTGCAAAGCAAAGGGATCTCTCTTCCTTGTTATATAAATAACTTTAATGCAAATGAATTAGTATTGCCAAATCGGCAGGAAACAGCAAATGG
Source organism: Scyliorhinus canicula (assembly GCF_902713615.1). Classification (NCBI taxonomy): domain Eukaryota; kingdom Metazoa; phylum Chordata; class Chondrichthyes; order Carcharhiniformes; family Scyliorhinidae; genus Scyliorhinus; species Scyliorhinus canicula. The sequence continues at coordinate 48,072,135 of NC_052150.1, forward strand.
GGATAAGGGGTTCTTTTTCAGGTTGGTGACCTGTAATCAGCGGGGTTCCACAGGGATCAGTGCTGGGATCGCAACTGTTTACAATATATATTAATGACTTGCAGAAAAGAAACAAATGTACTATAGTCAAATTTGCAGAAGACACGAAAGTAAGTGGAAAGACAAGTTGCGCGAGGGATACAAACAATTTGCAAAGAGATACAACACCTCCTCTTAAACAACACCTCCTCCAGAATAGTCCTCAATACTGGGGCCCCGCAAGGCTGCATACTTAGCCACCTACTATACTCCCTGTACACACATGACTGCGTGGCAAAATTTGGTTCTAACTCCATCTACAAATTTGCTGACAATACGACCATAGTGGCCTGGATCTCGAATAACAACGAGTCAGAATACAGGAGGGAGATAGAGAACCTAGTGGAGTGGTGCAGCGACAACAATCTCTCCCTCAATGCCAGCAAAGCTAAAGAGCTGGTCATTGACTACAGGAAGCAAAGTACTGTACACACCCGTCAGCATCAAAGAGGCCAAGGTGGAGATGATTAGCAGTTTCAAATTCCTAGGGGTACACATCTCCAAAAAATCTGTCCTGGTCCACCCACGTCGACGCTACCACCAAGAAAGCACAACAGCGCCTATTCTTCCTCAGAAAACTAAGGAAATTTGGCATGTCCACGTTAACTCTGACCAACTTTTACAGATGCACCATAGAAAGCATCCTATCCGGCTGTATCACAGTCTGGTATGGCAACTGCTCGACCCAAGACTGCAAGAAATTTCAGAGAGTTGTGAACACAGCCCAGTCCATCACACAAACCTGCCTCCCATCCATTGACTCCATTTATACCTCCCGCTGCCTGGGGAAAGCGGGCAGTATAATCAAAGACCCCGTCCACTTGGCTTACTCACTCTTCCAACTTCTTCCATCGGGCAGGAGATACAAAAGTCTGAGAACACACACGAACAGACTCAAAAAGAAGCTTCTTCCCCGCTGTTACCAGACTCCTGAACGACCCTCTTATGGACTGACCTCATTAACACTACACCCGAAATGCATTACCCGTGCCGGTGTTATGTAGTTAGATTGTGTACCTTGTGTTGCCCTATTATGTATTTTCTTTTATTTCCTTGTCTTTTCATGTACTTAATGATTTGTTGAGCTGCTCTCAGAAAAATACTTTTCACTGTACTGCGGTACACATGATGATAAACAAAAATCCAAAATCCAAAGCCAAAAAGTGGGAACCAAGTTGGCAAATGGTGCATACTGTGGGAAAATGTGAATTTTGGAAGGGAGAAAAAAAGAACAGAGTATTATTTAGATAGAGAAAAACTAGGGTGGCACGGTGGCGTGGTTAGCACTGCTGCCTACGGCACTGACAACCGAGGTTTGATCCAGGCCCCTGTCTGCATGGAGTTCGCACATTCTCCCAGTGTCTGCATGGGTTTTACCCGCACAACCCAAAGATGTGCAGGTTAGGTGGATTGGCCACACTAAATTGTCCCGTAATTGGAAGAAAAAATAATTGGGTACTCTAAAAATTTATTTCAAAAAATAAAAAAATAAATGGAGAAAAACTGCAGAAAGCTGCGACACAAAGGAACTTAGTGGGCAATTGTGCACGAAATACAAAGCAGGTAATCAGGAAAGCTAATAGAATCTTAGCCTTTATTTAAGGGGGTTGGAGTATAAGAGTAGGGAAGTTTTGCTGCAATTGTACAAGGTACTGGAGAGACCACATATGCAGTAGTGAGCAATTCTGGTCCTTTTATTTAAAGAAAGATTATTTATTTGATGACGGTTCAGAGAAGGTTCACCGGGATGATCGCCGGTAATGAGGGATTGCCTTATGAGCAAAGATTTGGAAGAATGAAGAGGTGATCTCATTAAATCATAAGAGGATTCTTATGGGGCTTGACGTGGTACATGCTGGGAGGATGTTTCCCCTCACGGGAGAGACTAGGACCAAAGGCCATAGTCTCAGAATAAAAGGGTGTCAATTTAAGACTGGGAATTTCTTTTGAGGGTTGTGTGTCTTTGGAACTCCTTGCCACAGGGCTTTGGGTGGCATAGTCCTTGTGCATATTTAAGGCAGACGTGGGTAGATTCTTGATCAGTAAGGGAATCAAAGGCTATGGGGAGAGGGTACAAAAGTGTACATGAGGAATGTCAGATAAACCATGATCCTATTGAAAAGCAGAGCAGGCTCAAGGGGACGAATAGCCTACTCCTGTTCCTATTTCTTATGGTCTTACAACCAGTCACAGAAAAAAGTGGATCAGAAGATCAATGGAAACAAGAAAAATAAACACAAAACATCGGTTTCCTCCCACAGCACAAAGATGTGCGGGTTAGGTGGATTGGCCATGCTAAATTGCCCTTAGTGTCCTAAAAAATAAGGTTAATGGGGGGGGGGGGGGGGGGGGGGGGTTGCTGGTATAGGGTGGATGCGTTAGGGTGATCATTGCTCGGCACAACATCGAGGGCCGAAGGGCCTGTTCTGTGCTGTACTGTTCTATGTTCAACATTTGCATGACAAAGCTGGCATTGAAATATTCTGCAGTTCGTGAATTACTCTGGCACAAGCTCACTCTCTCCCACGAGTTAAATTAGAATAAAATAATAGTTTCCATTTCTTCTCCTGCTCAATAAAACATCTATGCACCAGCATGACCATAGTTCCATGCAAACCATTTTAAGAGCAAGGAAATGCACATGCAGCATGAAGCTGCTTTGCAGGATAAACAAGCCAATAAATATCATAAAAAATGTCAACATTGATGTATCGTGTTTCCTTTCAAGAGATGCCGGGCGCAAGAGACAGGCAGAGCGGAAGGGCGCAAGAGAGACACATGCAGCAAAATACTCACCACCACCCCAACACATATTCATGCTATGGGTCTAGGTGCATGAACACCTAGAGTCTAGTGTAGCCACCTGGGGTGGCCACTGCCCAACACAAAATGGAAGATTGCAAGGAATGCAGGGAAAATGGACATGTTGTAAAGGAAGCAGCTTGCAAAGCGCTTGTATATTGGGACGGCTGCATAAACCACTTTTGACTGCTGCAGAAACCAGACAGCACTGTGAAAAGAAACCAGTTAACATACTAATGAGGCGATACCGGGGGATCCCCAGATGCAATGGAAACAAGTTAAACACAGATCGATACATTGAATGGAAGGCCAGACCTTTCGGCGCCAGAGAAGCCCAAAACAATAAGTCCCAAGAACCGCCCCAGTGACCGAGGAACTGCCCCATGATTGGGGGGTTCAAACATATGGATTGGGAAGAGACCCAATCGATTCCATGCAGGTAAGGGAGTCCGCCCAAAGGGGCGCGGATCCCCTGGGACCTTAAAAATCAGGTCCCACACATGGTTCAGTCTTCTGATCCAGCCCTCCAGCCCTTCTCTCTCTTTGACCAACACTCCTCCGTGGACCAGCTTTTGCCAAGAAGATCTTGAACAAGAGAGAGGAAAGGTTTCGGACAGCAGCCGCCAACAAGTAAGTGCCTCACAACGATCGCTACCAGGGATAGGCACTCCTGACCCCTTTTAACTGATACCAACCTGAAGTCTGCAGACCAGAGCAGAGCAAGAGGCCTTGTTCCCTGACCCAACAGTTCCTTTGAGATAAGTATTAGTTTATTTAGCGGTAGGAATAAGTTTAATCCTTTTAGCGTGTGCATGGGTAAACTCAGTTGTTTGGACTTACTAATTGGTGTATGGTTTTATTGCTTTGAACTTCACCTTGAAGCTTGTGGCGGTGTCTTAACGACACCTGGCGACTCCAGAGCTAAGTACAGAAACAGAGCCAAATTGAGTGTTAAGCACACTCACCCAGAACGACCAACACTAGGAGTGAGCCCACTAATGGTTGTATTAACCCACTTTTTAAATTTAGCAATTTTACAGTTCTTTGCTCAGCGAGTTTTTTTCATTCTTCATAACATTAAGCACACATTTAAAAAGGAACGGCAAGGTCTTCAAAACTTCTCTTTCTGAAAATTGCTCACCAGCCCCTTGAGTGAGAAAGGAATAGAAATGTGGTTTTTCATGTAGAAAGGTTGGGCAAACCCTAGCTAAAACCTTTTGGCAGAACTGGAAAGCAGAAAATAGGTTCAAACTAACCAACGGCCAAAAAGAACAAACCAACAGCCAATATGAATGGACAAGCTCTTAAATTAGGGGGCAGCACGGTAGCCTTGTGGATAGCACAATCGCTTCACAGCTCCAGGGTCCCAGGTTCGATTCCCGGCTGGGTCACTGTCTGTGCGGAGTCTGCATGTCCTCCCCGTGTGTGCGTGGGTTTCCTCCGGGTGCTCCGGTTTCCTCCCACAGTCCAAAGATGTGCGGGTTAGGTGGATTGGCCATGATAAATTACCCTTAGTGTTGGGTGGGGTTACTGGGTAATGGGAATAGGGTGGAGGTGTTGACCTTGGATAGGGGGTAGGGTGCTCTTTCCAAGAGCCGGTGCAGACTCGATGGGCCGAATGGCCTCCTTCTGCACTGTAAATTCTATGTAATCTATGTAATCTATGTAAATTAATACTGTCAAAGGTTCCTTACTGCCTGCTATCGCAAGTTGCTACCCAAGTCCATCAAATAACAAGTTCTGGGGAAGACCAATTTCACAAATGGCTTCCACAACAAGGACAAGACATATATAAATATAAATATAATGCTTGAATTGTCCTCCATGGTCTTTGTTTACTAATTAACACCCCAAATTACTACAGCAAGCAGGCAGAATAATATCTGTTGGCCAAATTATTGACTCAAAATGTTAGTTTTAACAATACTAAACCATAAATTAGCACTCAGTTCAGGAAATGCAAGTTTAAGCAAGTGCTACAGGCAGTTAATGGAAAAAAGGCCAAATGAACAAAACTGTTGGAAAGAAGAATTGTTTAAGAGTTGGAATGCAGAGCTGGGTTGCTCTGGCCTAAGTTTGTCACTATGCTTGGAAGAGTGATCACACACCAGCTACATTAAAAACCTCACGTCAAACTATGTTTCAAGTAGTCTCACTTTGTATGAATCCTCATGCAAAAGAGATAGGAACTGATGTGTGGTAAGAACTTTATAAATCAGAGGACTGGTGGCCTGATTCTCAGAAACAGAAGATATGGAGAAATGAAATAGGCAAGGCTTAAATCTTGGGGGTGAGGTCCATGTATTGAATAAGACCATAAGACATAGGAGCAGAATTAGGCCACTTGGCCCATCAAGTCTGCTCCGCCATTCAATCACAGCTGATATTTTCTCAACCCATTCTCCTGACTTCTCTCTATAACCCCATATCCCCTTATTAATCAGGAACTTATTTATCTGTCTTAAAGACCCTCAGTGATTTGCTCTCCACAGCCTTCTGCGGCAAAGAGTTCCACAGATTCACCACCCTCTAGCTGAAGAAATTCTTCCTCATCTGTTTTAAAGGAGCATCGCTTCAGTCTGAGATGGTGTCCCCTGGTTCTAGTTTTTCCTGCAAGTGGAAACATCCTCTCCACGTCCACTCTATCCAGGCCTCGCAGTATCCTCTAAGTTTCAATAAGATCCCCCCTCATCCTTCTAAACTCCCAACAAGTGCAGACCCAGAACCCTCAACTGTTCTTCATTCCAGGGATCATTCTTGTGAACCTCCTCTGGACACTTTCTAAGGCCAGCATATCCTTCCTTAGATACGGGGTCCACAACTGCTCACAATACTCCAAATGGAGTCTGCCACAGCCTTATATAGCCACAGAAGTACATCCCTGGTCTTGTATTCTAGCCCTCTTGACATAAATGCTAACATTGCATTTGCCTTCTTAAACTGCATGTTAACCTTAAGAGAACAAGGACTCCCAAGTTCCTTTGTGCTTCTGATTTCCTAAGCATTTCCCTATTTAGAAAATAGTCTATGCCTAAATTTCTCCTTCCGAAGCACATAAACCTCACACTTTTCCCACATTGTATTTCATTTGCCACATCACTGCCCACTCTCCTAGTTTGTCCAAATCCTTCTGCAGTCCCCTTGCTTCCTCAATACTACCTGTCCCTCTACAGATCTTTGTACCATCTGCACACTTAGCAACAGTGCCATCAGTTCCTTCTTCCAGATCATTAATGCATATTGTGAAAAGTTGTGATCCCAGCACAGACCCCTGAGCCACACCACTAGTCACCGGCTGCCATCCTGAAAAAGACCCCTTTATCCCCATTCTCTGCCTTCTGCCAAACAGTCAATCCTCTATCCATGCCAGGCTCTTATTTAAGTCTCCTATGCGGCACCTTGTTAAAGGCCTTCTGGAAATCGAAATAAATCACATCCACTGATTCTCCTTTGTCTAACTTGCTTGTTACCTTCTCAAAGAACTCTAACAGATTTGTCAGACATGACCTCCCTTTGACAAAGCCATGCTGACTCAGTCCTATTTTACCATGCACTTCCAAGTACTTTGCAATCTCATCTTTAATAACAGACTCTAAAATCTTACCAATGACCGAAGTCAGGCTAACCGGCCTATAATTTCCCGTCTTCTGCCTCCCTCCCTTCTTAAACAGGGGTGTTACATTAGCCACTTTCCAGTCCTGTAGGACCCTTCCTGCCTCCAGTGATGCCTGAAATGATCACCACCAATGCCTCCACAATTTTCTCAGCTATCTCTTTGAGGACCCTGTGTGTGTAGTCCATCCGGTCCAGGTGACTTATCCACCTTCAGACCTTTCAGTTTCCCCAGAACCTTCTCCTTAGTGATGACCACTGCACTCACCTCTGCCCCCTGATTCTCCTAGAGCTCTGGCATCCGACTGGTGTCTTTCACCGTGAAGACTCATGCAAAGTAACTATTCAGTTTGTCTGCCATTTCTTTGTTTCCTATTATTACTTCTCCAGCCACGTTTTCCAGTGGTCCAGTGTATATTTTTGCCTCTCTCTTACCTTTTATATATTGAAAGAAACTCTTCCTATCTTCTTTTATATTACTAGCTAACTTGCACTCATTTCATCTTTGCTCCCCTTCATGCTTTTATAGTTGCCCTCTGCTCGCTTTTAAATGATTCCCAATCCTCTGGCTTCCCACTAATCCTTGCCACTTTGTATGCTTTTTCTCTTGCTTTTATGCTGTCCTTAACTTCCCTCGTCAACCATTGATGCCTTGTCCTGCCCTGAACATGTTTCCTCCTCCTTGGGATGAATTTCTGCTGTGCCTCACAAATAACCCCTGCCATTGCTGTTCCACTGTCTAGGCTCCTTTTCCAATCACCTCTAGCCAGCTCCTCCTTCATGTCTTTGTAGTTACCCTTATTTAATTGTAATACTGTTACATCTGAATCTAGCTTCTCCCTCTCAAACTGCGGGGTAAATTCTATCATATTGTGGTCACTGCTTCCTAAGGGTTCCTTTATTTCTTCACCCATAAAATCCCTAATCAGGTCTGCCTCATTACACGTCACCAAACCCAGAATTGTCTGTTCCCTAGTGGGCCCTACCACAAGCTGCTCCAAAAACACATCTCTTAAACATTCCACAAATTCTTTTCTTGGGATCCACTGCCAACCTGATTTTCCCAGTCCACGTGCATATTGAAGTCGCCCATGATTATTGTGATATTGCCTTTTTTACATGCTTTCTCTATCTCCCGATTTATTTTCTGCCCCACATCCTGACTACTGCTAGTGAGCCTGTACATCACTCCCATCAGGGTCTTTACCTCTGCCATTCCTCAACTCTACCCACAGAGACTCTATGCCTTCTAATTCTATATCGCTCCCTGCTATCGATTTAACTTCATTCCTTACTAACAATGCAACCTCGCTCCCTTTGCCCCTCTGCCTGTCCTTTCGATAGGACACATATACTTGTATATTTAGATCCCAGCCCTGATCCCCTTGCAGCCACGTCTCTGATGCCCACAACATCGTACCAGCCAATTTCAATGTGCGCAACAAGCTAATTTACCTTGTTCCGTATACTGCGAACATTAAGGTACAATACCCTCAGTCCTGCATTGACCACCTTCCTTCTCACACTTGTTACCTCTTTTGCTCTGCCTGAGGGTGATGTTCTATTATTTTGTTCTCTATTTCCCCTTCAGTTATGACACCGTCTAAGCTAACGCTCTGGTTCCCAACCCCCCCGCCATATTAGTTTAAATCCTCCTGAGTGACACTAGCAAACCTCCGAACCAGGATATTGGTGCCCCTTGAGATTTTAAATTTTTTTTTTTATAAATTTAGAGTACCCAATTATTTTTTTCCAATTAAGGGGCAATTTAGCGTGGCCAATCCGCCTACCCTGCACATCTTTGGGTTGTGGGGGGTGAAACCCACACAAACACGGGGAGAATGTGCAAACTCCACACGGACAGTGACCCAGGGCCGGGATTCGAACCCAGGTCCTCAGCGCCGTAGGCAGCAATGCTACCCACTGTGCCACCGTGCTGCCCTCGGTGCCCCTTGAGTTTAGATGCAACCCGCCCGTCTTGTACAGGTCGCACCTGCCCTGAAGAGATCCCAATGGTCCAGAAATCTGAAACCCTCACTCCTGCACCACTGGTTTAGCCACTTGTTTAGCTGCACTATCCTCCTATTTCTAGCCTCACTGGTACGTGGGACAGGGAGTAATCCTGAGATTACAACCCTAGAGGTCCTGCAGGGCCTCATCACTCTTCCTGCCTATGTCATTAGTACTTATGTGTACTACGACCTCTGAGTGTTCACCCTCCCACTTCAGGATGTCCTGTGAGACATCCTTGACCCTGGTACCAGGGAGGCAACACACCATCCTGGACTCTCTTTCACTTCCACAGAAGCGCCTATCTGTGCCCCTGACTATAGAGTCCCCTATAACTATCACTCTCCTGCACTTTGCCCTCTCCTGCTGAGCAACAGAACCAGTTGTGGTACCACTGTTCTGGCTGCAGTTGTTTTCCACTGATAGGCTATCCCCCCCCCCCCCCCCAACAGTATCCAAAAATGTATTCCTGTCAGAGGGGGGGGGGGGGGGGGGACAGCCACAGAGGATTCCTGTACTGACTGCCTGCCCTTTCTAGCGATCACCAATCTGTCTGCCTGCAGCTTAGGTGTGACCACATCTCTCTAACTCCTATCTATGACCCTTTCCACCACCTGCATGCTCCTAAGTGCATCCAACTGCTGCTCCAACTGAACCACGCTGCCTGTGAGGAGCTGCCATTGGTTACACTTGCTGCAGATGTAGTCAACCGGAACGCTGGAAGCGCCACCGATCTGCCACATCTCACAGTTGGAGCACTGCACCCCGCTGAGTGACATTTAAGCACTAGTTAATTAATTTGAAATAAAGACTTGAATTATTGTTAGATTGAGTTACAATTAACTATATGGCCCTGACACTAGATTTGTACTGTAAAATTAAATGCTAAATATTAATCTCTGCCCTCCGGTTCAGTTACCCCACTATCTAGTTAATCAACTAGATTTGTTTTGCAATGTTATTTTTTTTAAACAGATTCCCAACCAGCCAACAGGTCACAGCTTTATTGTGATGTCACTTAGTCAGTCCGTACGCACGCACACACGCACACACACACACACACGCACACACACGCGCACACGCACACACACACACACACACAAACCTTGAAACGGCATTAAAATCACTTACTTATCCAGGATGCTCTCCGGATCCCTCCCTGCAGACTAACAGTTGCAGGTCAGAAGAAATAAAACAGAACGGTAGGGAAAAAGCACCTCTTCCCACTCTGCACTGAATTACCTCACTGCACCAAATTACCAAGTTTGAACCTCACTCTAGCTGTCTCTCACTCATGATGTCTCGACTTCACCGTGCGCAAAGCTTACTGAGGGTGCACTTTGTGTCTGCCTTTTATACGTGAAAAAACACATGTGGATGCGATATTAATATCAATGAAGGTCTTTGGGGATACTTTAACCACATACAAGTGTGGGTTGGGATGTTTAAACCTTGGAAATCTAAAATCTGACCTCAATTTGCCCATTTCAGAGAAGCAGTGGCAGACCCGCTTGCAGGAAGCAGGTTGGCATTCAAATAAAGCTGAATGCCTCATATTTAACCAGTCTTCCAGGTTCAACTCTGGCTGGGTTTTCCAGGCCTAAAAGAAACACAGCAGCTGAAGAGAGGAGAATACTGCTTCATGGAAAGCCAAGTGCCTTCACAGCTCTGACTGTGGGCCAGGTGGAGCAGAAATGCTTCCTCCCAATCCACCAATCTTACTTCACTTCTTTCAACCTTCAACCAAATACAGAAGTTAATTGGATGCTTTGTTGTCTAAATGGCTCAAAAGATGGCCAACACAGTCCATCCCCAGGTTTCTTGGTGTATTCATATCTAAAGGCAGTAGAATGATCAGATCTCACCAGTAAACAAAACAATCATCTCCACCTACTGTCTCCTCTACATAGAGGGAAACAAACACACGAGTAGGTGGTCTCTTTGCTGAATAACATTGTTCAGTCTGCAAGGGGAAACCAGAGCTCTAGTCCAAAGTTTGGAATATTGGTGGTGCCCAAAACGAGAGGCTGCATAGTGATGGAGATCTGCAACTTGTATCTTTCCAACTAGTGAGATAGGTAGTTTCACAATGCCCTAGAAACAGATTCAACAGTAGCTTTCAAAACTTATTGGATAACTACTTAAAGGGGATAGAATTGCATAGATGAAGAGAAAAAGGTGAGGAGTGGGACAGCTGGCTCAAACTTGACAAAGTGAATGGCTTCCCTCTAAGCTGTACTATTCAATGATTTTATCCGTTGAAGACTGCGGGGATCCAGGTGTGAATGCTGATGTATACAGCACTGTTTCTTCTGAAAATGACAGACTATTTTGTACAGCTACTTATAAAAAGTTGGCTTTTTTAGCAATAAGATTGTTGAAGACAAAGTACCAAGCCAGGGTGAGCACTGACCATGGCATGCACATGTGCTTGTCAAAGATACTTAAGAGTCTTGATATAATAGATGGTCAGCACCAGCAACAAATTTCACATTATGCAAAACAAAAAAATACATGTTTAATTGCAGATATTTAACTGCTGAGTATTTTCTGGTTTTATCTTTCGTCATAAATTTTCGAAATGAATGCCATCAGAATCCAAGGCATGGTTGTATGTCATATCTACAGCTATTGAAGTACGGCAGGGCAGGCAGGCAGGCAGTGCAGGAATCCCCTGTGGCTGTCCCCCTCTCTAACAAGTATACCGTTTTGGATACAGTTGTGGGGGATAGCCTATCAGGGGAAAACAACAGCAGCCAGAACAGTGGCACCACAACTGGCTGTTGCTCAGCAGGGGTGGGCAAAGTGCAGGAGTGTGATAGTTATCGGGGACTCTACAGTAAGAGGCACATATAGGCGCTTCTCAGGACATGAAAGAGACTCCAGGATGGTATGTTGCTTCCCTGGTGCCAGGGTCAAGGATGTATCTGAATGAACACAGGACATCCTGAAGGAGGAGGGCGAACAGCCAGAGGTCGTAGTACACATTGGTACTAACGGCATAGACAGGAAGAGTGATGAGGTCCTGCAGAGTTTATGGAGTTATCATAGATCTCATAGAATTTACAGTGCGGAAGGAGGCCATTCGGCCCATCAAGTCTGCACCGGCCCTTACAAAGAGCACCCTACTGAAGCCCACGTATCAACCCGTTGCCCGTAACCCAGTAACCCTCACTTAATATTTTCTGGACACCAAGGGCAATTTAGCATAACCAATCCACATAACCCACACATCTTTGGACTGTTTGGAATTAGGCAATGAGCTAAAAAGCAGGACCTCCCGGGTTGTAATCTCAGGATTACTCCCTGTGCCACATGCCAGTGAGGCTATAAATAGGATAGTGCAGCTAAATACGTGGCTAAACTGGTGGTGTAGGAGGGAGGATTTCACATTTCTGGACCACTGGGATCTCTTCCGGGGCAGGTGTGACTTGTACAAGGAGGCCAGGTTGCATCTAAACTTGAGGGGCACCAACATCCTGGCTGGGAGGTTTGCTAGAGTCACTTGGGAGGTTTCAAACTAGTATGGAAGGAGGTTGGGAACCAGAGCACTAGCTTAGAAGGTGTAATAACAGAAGGGGAAATAGAGAACAAAAATGAGAGAACAACAGCACCCTGTCTGCTCAAAACACAGTGGTTTGAAGTGTATTTTTTTTAACGCCAGAAGTATAGCGGGCAAGGGAGATGAACTTAAGAGCACTTATCAGTACTTGGAATTATGATGTTGTGGCTATTACAGAAAGGAAGGGCAGAATTGGCAGCTGAATGTTGGAGAATATAGATGCATCAGGAGAGATGGAGGAGATGTAAAAGGGGTGGGAGAGTAGCATTACTAGTTAAGGAGAATATTATATACGTACAGCGGGAGGACACTTCGGAGGGCTTATACAATGAGGCAACCTAGGTAGAGCTCAGGAACAGGAAGGAGACAATCACAATGTTGGGAGTTTATTACAGGCCCGCCAACTGCCAGCGGGCAGCACGGTAGCATTGTGGATAGCACAAATGCTTCACAGCTCCAGGATCCCAGGTTCGATTCCAGCTTGGGTCACTGTCTGTGTGAAGTCTGCACCGTGTGTGCGTGGGTTTCCTCCGGGTGCTCCGGTTTCCTCCCACAGTCCAAAGATATGCAGGTTAGGTGGATTGGCCATGATAAATTGCCCTTAGTGTCTAAAATTGCCCCTAGTGTTGGGTGGGGTTACTAGGTTATGGGGATAGGGTGGAGGTGTTGACCTTGGATAGGGTGCTCTTTCCAAGAGCCGGTGCAGACTCGATGGGCTGAATGGCCTCCTTCTGCACTGTAAATTCTATGACTATGATTAAGAGAGGTAGAGGAGCAGATAGGTAGAGAGATTTTGGATAGGTGCAAAAGTAACAGGGCTGTTGTGGTAGAGGATTTTAATTTTCCCTATATTGACTGCGACTCACTTAGTGCTAAGGGCTTGGATGTGGCAGAGTTTGTAAAATGTATGCAAGAAGGCTTCTTGGTGCAATATGTCGATAGTCCAACTAGAGAAGGGGCAGTACTGGATCTGGCATTGGGGAATGAGCCTGGACAGGTGGTTGAGGTTTCAGTTGGGGAACATTTTGGGAGTAGTGATCACAATTCCGTAAGTTTTAGGGTACATTTGGATAGGGATGAGGGTAACCCTCGCGTTAAGGTGCTAAACTGGGGAAAGCCAAATTATGATAACTTTAGGGGAATTGAAGAATTTGGATTGGGTGCAGCTGTTGGAGGGTAAATCAACGTCGGATATGTGGGAGTCTTCAAGTGACAGTTGGTTAGGATTCAGGAAAGTCACGTTCTTGAGATAATGAAGGATAAGTATGGGAAGTTTAAGGAGCCTTGTATAACAAGGGATATTGTGAACATTGTCAAAAAGAAAAAGGAGACTTTTGTACGGCCTAGAAGGGTGGGGACAGTCGAACCTCTTGAGGAGTATAAAGAAAGTAGGATGGTACTTAAGCAAGACATTAGAAGGGCTAGGAGGGGTCATGAAAAGTCTTGGCAAGTAGGATTAAAGTGAATCCCAAAGCTTTTTATTCACATGTAGAAAGCAAGAGAGTGGCCAGGGAAAGGATTGGACCACTTAAGGACAGTGGGGGAATCTATGTGTTTAGCCAGAGGAAATGGGCAAGGTACTAAATGAGTATAATGTTCACCAAAGAAAGGGACTTTGCGGAAAATGATTCTTGGGTAGGGTGTGTGGACAGTCTAGATTATGTTAACATAGAACAGGAGGTGGTATTGGGTCTTTTAAAAGATATTACGGTAGATAGGGCTGGATGGGATTTACCCCAGAATACTGAGGGAAGCAAGGGAGGAAATAGCTGGGGCCTTGACTGACATCTTTGTTTCCTCCAGGTGAGATCCTGGAGGTCTGGAGAAGAGTTAATGTGGAACCACTGTTTAAGAAAGGTAGCAGGGATAATCCTGGAAACTATACGCTGGTGAGTCTCACGTCGGCAGTAGGTAAATTATTGGAGAGAATTCTCAGGGACAGAATTTATACTCATTTGGAAACAAATGGGCTCATTAGCTATAGACAGCATGGTTTTGTGAAGGGGAGGTCGTGCCTCACTAACATGATCGGCATTTTTTCAGGATGTGACAAAGATAATTGATATGGGAAGGGTGGTGGATGTTGTTTACATTGACTTCAGTAAAGTCTTTGATAAGGTGCGTCATGGCAGACTGGTACAAAAGGTGAAGTCACACAGGATCAGAGATGTGGTGGTAAGATGGATACAGAACTGGTTCGGTCACAGAAGGCAAAAGGTAGCAGTAGAAGGGTGATTTTCTGAATGGAAGGTTGTGACTTGTGGTGTTCCACAGGGATCTGTGCTGGGGCCTCTGTTGTTTGCAGAAACGATTTGGAGGAAAGTGTAGCTGGTCTGATTAATAAGTTCGCGGATGACACCAAGGTGGTGGAGTGGCAGATGGTGTTGTGGATTGTCAGATGATACAATAGGAATAGATAGGTTGGAGACTTGTGCAGAGAAATGGAAAATGGAGTTTAATCCAGACAAATGTGAGGTTTAACAGAGAGGAAATATACCGTAAATGGCAAAACTCTCAGGAATATAGAAAGTCAGAGATCTGGGCATGTAGGTGTCAACACAAATGGACACGGTAGTCAAGAAAGCATACGGAATGCTTACCTTCATTGGACGAGGCATAGAGTATAAAAACTGGCAAGTCATGCTACAGTTCTATAGAACCTTGGTATGGCCGCACTTGGAATATTGTGCACAACTCTAGTCGTCACATTACCAGAAGGATGTGGAGGCTTGGAGAGGGTGCAGAGGTGGTTTACCAGAATGTTGCCTGGTCTGGAGGGTGATAGCTATGTGGAGAGGCTGAATGGACTCAAACTGTTTTCATTGGAAGATGGAGGTTGCGGGGTGATCTGATAAGAGGTCTACAAGATTATGAGGGACATGGATAGAGTGGATGGGCAGACACGCTTTCCCAGAGTGGAGGGGTCAGTCACTAGGGGGAATAGGTTTATGGTCCGTCGGGCAAAGTTTAAAGGAGATGTGCGAGGTAAGTATTTTACACAGAGGGTGGTGAGTGTCTGAAACGTGCTGCCTGGGGAGGTTGTGGAAGCAGCGTTCAAAAGGCATCTTGACAAATGCATGGATATGATAGGTATAGATTGATTTGGCACTAGGAAGTGTTGAGGGTTATGGCAACGGTTGGTATCATGACCGGTATAGGCTTGGAGACCAAAGGGTCTGTTCCTGTTCTTTGTTTCTTTTATGGTCCTATTAGAATGATAGATGCTCAACGGTGGAGTAAACACTGGTTATAATAATAATAACCATAATAATAACAATAACAATAATAATAATCGCGTATTGTCACATATGACTTCAATTAAGTTACTGTGAAAGTCACTACATTCTGGCGCCTGTTCAGGGAGGTCGGTACGGGAATTGGACCTGCGCTGCTGTTCTTGTTCTGCATTACAAGTCAGCTGTTTAGCCCACTGTGCTAAATCAGCCCCTATAACATAGCCATGTTATGTTATAATAGCTTAATATTTTATTTAAACACAGTTGAAACTTGCATTTGTATAACGACTTTTACATAGAAAAATGCTCCATCACTTGTTAGGTCTGTCTCAGCCCATTTGCTATCCAATAAATTCAATGAGAAAACCAATGCCAAAATTCCATTTATTATAATGTTAACAATTAAATCAAATGATCCGTTAAGCACAAATTGAATAGGACAATCGTGGTCAATATCAACTATAAATTACACGTTAGAAGCAGATTTGATAAAGATAGACTTTACGGATTAACCGGGCAGTTCACTCAACATATTTGTTGTAAAGTTCAGCCACAAAGTACTTCAATGTTCTGATTTTCCTTAGGTAAAATTCCAGTTCCTTTTCTTCAAGGATGTGGCAACTGATTTTCATCTGACAACCAGAATTCCACAGGAAAAGTCTTCACCAAAATTGTACAAACCTCCTCAGCTCTGTTCACAACAGGATAGTGTGCACCCAGCAGTTCTATCTCTATCCAAGCCTTCAGTGGAAATTTTGTGCATTATTCAGCCAGTTCTGGTCAGTCAACTACTTTAAGTAACTGAAACAGCTGCAGCAACCCATTTTCTTTTTGCCAGCTCCTGGATCCAATCTTCATTTCCCACAGCCTGCCTGCACCACTGGGGGAACCACTTGGCAGGTTCTGTGTTAATCCAAACTGATTGGTGAACCAAGACTCAGAGCTTTGCTTTACAAAATTTATTGACTTGTTCAGTCATGCAGCTCTCCTCTCACTCAATTCAGTGTCCCAGCTATTTCCTAAAATAAGTGCTCAAAAACAATTAATACCCATTACCTGTTTTGTTTAACCGTAATAATGTAATTGACATAACATTTAACAAACCATAACAATGTAGCTGACTAGGCATTAACACTGTCTTTTATCTGGTTATAATCAGTTTTCCCAGAATTCTAAAGTTTTAATTTCCTTTTCAATTGGTGTCTGTCTCAAAAAAATACAAGCTTGGAACCAGGATCAGTGCACCCAATAGAACATTTGACAAGTCATTTGTTTAGACAGAAGCCCCTGCACACACTCTCTCAAACCACAGATTCCATTACATGACATCCTAACTCCCACATAGTCCTATTAGCATACCACCAATGCTTAAAGACGCACTTTGGTTCCTGATTTAACACCTCAATTTTAAATTCCCATATTTCTGGTGAATTTCCCATTCATCAGACTGGGAAGGGGCAGCAGGGTAGCATGGTGGATAGCATAAATGCTTCACAGCTCCAGGGTCCCAGGTTCGATTCCCGGCTGGGTCACTGTCTGTGTGGAGTCTGCACGTCCTCCCCCTGTGTGCGTGGGTTTCCTCCGGGTGCTCCGGTTTCCTCCCACAGTCCAAAGATGTGCGGGTTAGGTGGATTGGCCATGCTAAATTGCCCGTAGTGTCCTAATAAAAGTAAGGTTAAGGGGGGGGGGGTTGTTGGGTTACAGGTATAGGGTGGATACGTGGGTTTGAGTAGGGTGATCATGGCTCGGCACAACATTGAGGGCCGAAGGGCCTGTTCTGTGCTGTACTGTTCTATGTTCTATCACCTACACCAACCACCCTCCCTTCCCACTTCATACCAAGTCTTCATCCCTTCATTTATTGTGCAACCCCCTCCAGCCCTACAACTCACCCAAGATCTGCATTCCCCCAACTCTGACCTCTTGCACATTCTAGAATTTCACTGTTCCATCACTTGACTGGCAGGCCTTCAGCTGTCTGGACTAACACGGAACTCAAAACACCACATTCCTTTTCTCCTTTTAAAACATTGACAATTTTGGTCACTTGTCCAAATTAATGGTATTTGGTGTCAGATTCTTTTGACTGTGGAGCACTATTCATGTGGTACCAAATAGGGCAGCATGGTAACAGTGGTTAACACAGTTCCTTCACAGCTTAGGGTCCCAGATTCGATACCCGGCTTGGATCACTGTCTGTGCGGGGTCTGCACGTTCTCCCCATGTCTGCGCGGGTTTCCTCCGGGCTCCGGATTCCTCCCACAGTCCAAAGATGTGCAGGTTAGATGGATTGGCCATGTTAAATTGCCCTTAGTGTCCAAAAGGTGGAGCGGGGTCACTGGGTTACGGGAATAGGGTGGAGGTGTGGGCTTGGGTAGGGCGCTCTTTCCAAGGGCTGGTGCAGACTTGATGGGCCAAATGGCCCCATTCTACACTGTAAATTCTATGACTCTATGCCAAAGTACACAGAGGTTCTAGCAGTCACAGTACCTTTAAATACAATACTACACCATGTAACATAACCCAAGTGTTTTACTCCACTGTTAAGCATCTAACATTGTTTATAGGACCACAAATCAATATCTGTGGATTATGACAGACAGCCATGCCTGAGATTCTGATAGCGTACATTTCAAACATGCCCATTAACCAAAGACAAAACCAGAAAATATCCATTCAGCTAAATCAATGGAACAACAGAAATCAGTTAACGGCATGGTGGCACAGTGGTTAGCACTGCTGGGACCCAGGTTTGATTCCAGCCTTGTATGACTGTATGTGGAGTTTGCACATTCTCCCCATGTTTGCGTGGGTTTCCTCCGTCCGGATGCTCCAGTTTCTTCGACAGTCCAAAGATATGCAGGTTAGGTGGATTAGCCATGATCAATGGGTGGGGTTACGGGGATAGGGTGGGGTAGTGGACCTAGGTAGCGTGCTCTTTTGGAGGGTTGGTGCAGACTCGATGGGCTGAATAATCTTCTTCTGCACGGTCAGGATTCTATGGAGTTAACATTCAGACTTGGAGAACATCGCCCTACCCTGGCATTGGAGGGAATTCCAGAGTGGTTCTCACTGGGACAATATGTGTATTTCAAGAATAATAAAGGGTTAACAATTTACTGTAACTACATCCAATCACTAAATGGAGATCAAGCGCATACATGTGGATCACATGATACTCTCGACTCGGGGAGTAGGTTGTTAGGCGAGATAGTGAATAGTCGTGTTATCAGGAGGTCGGTAGTTAGTATCATAATTTTAGTCAATCTGTAATCTTTTATTCATAGAACATAGAATTTACAGTGCAGAAGGAGGCCATTCGGCCCGTCAAGTCTGCACTGGCCCTTGGAAAGGGCACCCCACATCTCCACCTATAACCCAGTAACCCCACCTAACCTTTTTGGACACTAAGGGCAATTTAGCATGGCCAATCCACCTAACCTGTACATCTTTGGACTGTGGGAGGAAACCGGACCGCCCAGAGAAATCCCACACAGGGAGAAAATGCAGACTCCGCAAGCAAATCTATTTTGTAGTGTAAATAAATTAGCTTTGTTCGAAACATAGCTTGATGTTCTTTGGGAGACCCTACTCTTCGAAGACTCCTCATTAAGAAATCGAAGAACGGGGCAGCACGGTGGCAGTGGTTAGCATTGCTGCCGACGGCACTGAGGACCCGGGTTCGAATCCCGGCCCTGGGTCACTGTCCGTGTGGAGTTTGCGCATTCTCCTAATGACTGTGGGTTTCATCCTCACAACCCAAAGATGTGTAGGATAGGTGGATTGGCCAGGGTAAATTGCCCCTTAAAAGGAAAAAAATAATTGGGCACTCTAAATTTATAAAAAAAAAAGAAAAAAAAAAGAAAAAGAACATCACACTGACCACCTTCTTGTTTCTGAAAATTCTTCAGGGCCTCAGTAAAAATCATTATTTTTTTCTGTATAAAAATTGATCATTCAATTAAGCAAAGTCTTATTACCGCTGCCACTGAAGGTGGACACAGGTTAATGATTTTACACGCTTCTTAGTCTCTTTGTTTGTAAACAATATATTTCAAAACTAATGGACAAATTTCACCTGCCCTTCCTTCGGGTATGGCTGAAGGAAGAACTAGTTAGTTTAAGATCCAGATCGAGGAATTTTTTGTAAAGGACCTGTGGGGCAAATTGACGTTTTAATGAAGGTGGGTTGTTTTATTTAGAACGTTGATTTGTCTCAGCTACTATGGTGACAGTTGTTAAAATATGAAGAGTTTTCCGAACAGATTGTTCAATGTGAATTAAAGTTCTTTATAAAAAGATTTATTTTCTCAGCTTTGCACCTACAGCACTTCAAGGAAGAGCTGCGGAGCTATAATAAGGTTGAGTTCACAAATACATATACATGCTGGTTTGGGGACATTGTTTTCATCAGTCTCATTGCTGAACGCATAGCTTACATGAAATCAATATTTTCAGAAGAGTGGTGTACCCATAGTATTCACATCCACCGCCCACAGTCTTCAATTAATGGTGCAGGATGGGACTGACGGAAGGAAGGACAGAGCATAATGCAGACAGCCAGTGGGCAGTTTCACGAGTGTGTCAGCCAGGGCTGTCATGGTGCTTTAAAGCCATGGTGGACATGGGGTGGAATAGCCAACGTAAGTAGGTGGTGAATGGTTGCTGCATATGTGGCCTAAAGGAGGATAAGAATCAGGCATCCAACCATTTCTCGTTCAATAAAAAACAAGGTCCACAGGACACAAACCTGCTCAAATCTGGTCATACTCATCCCGATATTCACAAATGTGGGTGTTATTCCTGGAGGCCAGTATCTCCATTACGTGGCACCTTGATGCATCAAGTGCATCAATGGGAACTGGTGCCCATAATCCATTAATCCCCCGTGTATGTAAATTAGCATTTCACTTCCTGCAAAAGATCTGTAAAGTGTGGCTCAGTGGGCTCGACAGCTGGTTTGTGATGCAGAACAAGGCCAGCAGCGCGGGTTCAATTCCTGTACCAGCTGAGAATTCTGAATTCTCCCTCTGTGTACCCGAACAGGCACAAGAATGTGGCGACTAGGTGCTTTTCACAGTAACTTCACTGCAGTGTTAATGTAAGACAACTTGTGACAATAAAAAGATTATTATCACTAGCTGTTTTAACGCAAAGTTATTTGTATAGCTAAATTCACAATGGGCACGATTCATCCCAATGAAAACCAAGTGCTCTCGCCAGCGGGAAAACCAGTGATTCCCACTAGCACTAGGAGTGAACCTGATGTGCCAAGCAATGGCACTTCAAATTTTTTTTAAAACCAAGATCAGGGTTTTCGTGCCATTCCATGCTGCTCAGAACAAAGAGACAGCCTCTTTTTAAAAAAAACTACGGTTAGAAAAACAGCAGCTCCTCAGAATTAATGGACCACTGTAGAGTTATATAGATTAACAAAAATATTCCTTCCTTTGAAACCGCCTGAACCTGTGAATTCAAATGCCCGTAAAAGGTAATGGCCGTGAAATTGAATGTAAACAATGCAGTTTAAAGCTCTTAATCTTCTAAGCTTGCAGAGAGGTTTCAATGCTTTAAAGGGCAATAAAATGTACTGTTAAAATCCACTTCAAAGGTTTCCACCACATTAAAGGAAATACTAACTTGACATGCAGTTTAAAGGGTTTAAGGCTTCAGATGGAAAGACCAGCCAAATGACCCCCATCCCAGGAAAGACTCCCAGCCTGACTCCCTCCACCCAGCACAAGTACCTAGCCCCCCCCCCCCCCCCCCCCCCCCCCCCGGCAGACCCTCACCAGCACCCTGGAGGCAATTATGGGTAGGATACTCACCCTCTGCCATGGAGTGCAAGCCGCTAAGTCCCCATTTGTCAGGACTTGCACTAATGCATGCTACCGAGACTCGCAGTTGGGGGACCTGGTGCACCGGGAGGCAGGTGAATTGAGTGCCATGCCCGTATATGAGATTCATATTAGGGATAGTGATCTATTGGCATGTTTCCATCGTTTTGGAGCAGGAACCTGTTGGGGGAGGCTGGGAGACTCGCAATGGTTTCACTACTGGCATGAAACCAGTTTTTTGCCCAAGGCCCAATTAACCAGGCCTTCAGGATTCTCATTGCTGGCTGAGATTCTTCCCTCCCCCACGAATATGTCAAGTCAGAATATTAATATTAAAGTGGAGATGCACTTTGTTCAGCTGTTATACTTTCTTAAAAATTGGAATGTAGTGGTGTTGGGAAAAAGAGTCAAAATCTAGGAAATTAAAGTGAAACAACAATGTAAGAGAGTAGGGTAGCAATTTGAGTAATCAGAGTGTGGCATGAAAGGACAGCGGTCAGAGTGCTAAAAATGGTATAAGAAAAATGTTAACGGTTCTCTGCATAACAATCCATGCAGCATTCAGAACAACATGGATGAACTTTAGTCTTAAACAAAGATACATATGCATGACCTGATAGCCACTAGAGATTTGGGTGCAAGGGGTCCAGGGTTGGAACCTGAATATTGAAGGCTATTTAATATTTTGGAAAGACAGATAGCTAGGAAAAGGTGGTGAGATAGCTCTGTTAATTAAGGATGTCATTAGTACAGTAGTGAGAGATGAATTTAGCTCAAAAGAGCAAAACATAGAATCAGTTTGGGCATAGATAAGAAATAGGAACAGCAAAGGTCATTTTGAGTGTAGCTTATAGGCCCCCTAATCATAGGTGATGTGAGTATGGGTCAAGCCTAGTGTTTTAAGCCTTAATCAAGTAAATTAAAAGTGTATGAAGGCAAAGTATCCAGAGGAAATAGTGTGTATTCAGAGTGCGTAATTTTAGTGTGTAACAGGATGCAATATTGCTTTCATATTTCGCCAGAGCCATTTCAAATAATGATTCTATTTGCCCAGACTTCTACTTGTGAAATTTTTTTTTTTTTTTTTTTTTTTTTTTTTTGAGGTTGGCCAACGTATTTTTTTTTTAATATAATTTTTATTGGAATTTTTTACAGAAAATATAAAACATGACAAACAATGAAATGCAACAAAATAACCCATAATAACTGTGACACCCCCAGACCGTATCGGCGCATGTATCACATCCCCCCCACCCCCCAACCCCAATGAACAACAAAAGAACTTAAAAATATATTAAAATTAAATAAACAAACATAGATATATTAAAATTAAATAAACAAACATAGATATATTAAAATTAAATAAACAAACATAGATATATTAAAATTAAATAAACAAACATAGCTACTTGTGAAATTTATCCTGTGATCTTGGATTCCTTGGTTCTGACGGCAAGTGCAACTTGTATTTGCCAGCCACTAACAGTATGAAAAATAAAAATTGCTAAAAGGGTTTTAACTTGAGATATCGGTTTCAAAACAAGTGGTGACATGAAGTATGCTGACCCATGGATTTGAATCGTAAAGACTACAGCTGCTCATTTAAAAAAAAAGAGATTGCAGGAAAAATGTGAAATATGCTAGCATGTTTAGGTTTGAATTGAAAATACTGCAGTTATTTTTAAAAGGTAGAAATATTTTTCTAAACCACCGCCAACTTTTAAACAGCTTTTTTGCTCTGCAAATATTACAATTAATGTTTGTACAAAGAGTCATCGGACTCAAAACGTTAGCTCTTTTCTCTCCCTACAAATGCTGCCAGACCTGCTGAGATTTTCCAGCCTTTTCTTTTGTTTCAGATTCCAGCATCCGCAGTAATTTGCTTTTATTTTTTACAAATGTTTGTGCTTTATATTAAAATATCTACAAGTGTATAAGATAAGTAATCATACATTGAAGTGCAAAGGTTACAACTATTCTGCAGCCATCAATATCCTATTAACGGCAATCAGAGTTCTCTTTTGAGCTTACTCAGTAACCTTTTCCCATTATCCAAATGACTTGATAATTTCACCAATTTGCTACGACACTGAGAAATACACAGTAAGATTCTTTTAGACCCGAGAAAATATATACATTTCTATTTTTTTTTAAACTGCATTTGTATGGCACTTTTCACATCCTCAGGTAATCTTAAAGTGTTTTAAGCCTTAATCAAGTTAATTAAAAGTGTATGAAGGCAAAGTACAGTTTCAATTTCTAATGCTGATCTGTGTTTTGGTAGTGCTAGCTATGGTCTGAATGGTCAAAACATCATGAGAATTCATTGCTTTCACTTCCTGTGGCACTCACTAGTTATAGCTTGCCAACCTGAAAATGACCCATTCATCCCCCCTCTTTGTCTCGGTTAGCTCGCCAGTCCTTTATCCATCCCACTTGAACCAAGGAGCTGCAACACTCCTCCCATCAAAAATGACAAAGGTAAGACCCACTTGAAATGAAATGAATGAAAATCGCTTATTGTCACATATGGCTTCAATGAAGTTGCTGTGAAAAGCCCCTAGTCGCCACATTCCGGCACCTGTTCGAGGAGGCTGGTACGGGAATTGACTCGTGCTGCTGGCCTGCCCTGGTCTGCTTTAAAAGCCAGCGATTTAGCCCAGTGTGCTAAATCAGCCCTGTTTTTAATAAATGATTTTTAAAATTATATTAAACGCATAAATAAGAAATAGAAAGGACTATGGAAAAAATACTTAAGGGTTAAGGGGGGGGGGGGGGGGGGGGGGGGGGGTAGACTACAGTCCAATTAAGTTATGAAAAGCTAAAACATAGAGAAAGTAGTGGAAACTATAGCCAGGCAAGCTTTCTCATCCTGCAATCAGATTTCCATCATCATTATAGTGTTGCAGTAACTTCGTGGATGGCAAGATTTTGTTCACAAGTGAACAGATATTCTGTAGAGCGATGATAGTTCAATGTCAATGACAATGTCAGCACTGAGAAGAGTGTATTGGACAGACAAGAAATTGATGATATTAGTCCCAAGAAGTGTGCTGGCCAGGGAAGTTGGTAAGAGCACAAAGGAAGATGATTATGGGAGGCCAATCATTTGATGTGAAATCTGAATTGTGACAGTCATTTGAAGAACCTAGAGAAGATTTCCCCAAAAGGAATATGTAATCGAGGAAGGAAATTAATAAAATGGAATGACAAACAGTAGTACGGCAGTAGGTGAACACGAGTGACACCAGTGATCAATCACCTAGTTATAAAGGCATAGATCTGCTGGAATGAACACACTGCCACTGTCTCAAGTTAAGGGTATCAAAGCTGCATTCTATAGCCAGCCGGAAAGAAATGAAATAGAAAGAACAGCTGAAAGATAATCTCAGTGAAGATGTAAATAATGCAATTTACATTCAGAAATCACAAAATCCCTACAGCGCAGGAGGCCACTCAGCCCATCAAGTCTGCACCAACCCTCCAAAGAGCACCCCACCCAGGCCCACTCCCATGCCCTATTCCGTATACCATAACCCCACATAACCTGCACACCTTTGGACTCATAGGGGCAATTTCTGCATGGCCAATTGGCTTAGCCTGCACATCTTTGGACTGTGGGAGGAAACGGAGGCAACCAGAGGAAAACCACACAGACACGGGGAAAGAATGTGTAAACTCCACAGTCACCCAAGGACCCCTGGGCCTGAGAGGTAGCGGTGCTAATCACTATGCCATCGGCTATCTGGGTCAAAATGGAGTAAAATCTAATAAGGTGCTCACAGAAGAAAATTGTTACAAAGAAGTCTGCAAATAGTGGATGATCAATAAACATAGCTATGAATATTTTTTTAAATTGTTCATTTGTGGGCATCGCTGACTGGGACAGCATTCATTGCCCATTCCCGAGGGCATTTAAGAGTCAGATGGCAGATTTCCTTCCCTAAAGGATATTAGAGAACCAGATGGATTTTTACAACAATCGACAATGATTTCTTGGTCATTAGACATTTAATTCTAGATTTTTATTGAATTCGAATTCCACCAACTGTCCTGGTGGGATTTGAACCTACGTCCCTAGAGTCTCTGGATTACTAGTCCAGTGACAATACCATTATGCTACTGCCTTCCCTATGAACTCAAACATCATGAACTAGTCAACCAAGTTACTCCCACAATAAATTTAATTCCATGTACTGATTTTTCTGCTCACTGTGCAATTACAAATGAGTACTATTTTAGAAAAATTGTCAACATCTTAAAACTGCAATTAAGGAAAATAATATCTAAATACGTTGACCTCCTAAACAGAGATTATAAAATCAACCGAGGATAGCTAGTTTTCCAACTTCTCTTCTGGGAGAAACCTTCTTGAAAACATTTTTACTTGGCAGGTTTACTGTCCTTTGAAGGATCCAATACTGTAAACATTACTCCACCCCAAGTAGCTTTCCCATGTGTGCAAAACTATTTATATTTCAGCCAAACCAAATGATACTATAACCGACCATTATGGAGCATTTATACGTAAGCTTCATAAATGCAGGAACTGTTTGGCCAACATTCAAAAGAAGAGCAGTTTTTAAAATCAATGCTCTTAAACATCTCCATAATTAAAATGTATGCTGTGAGGAAACATCCAGACTGGTAACCTCCTGGCTCATTAACTAGGATTACTGAAGCAAATCTACTCCAGAGCAGTGACAAATTACATTGCTGGGTGCAATTATACTGCTAACAATTGGACAATGTTTTTAAAAAGTGGTAGAAAAGAAAATCAGAAGTTGACTTTCTATTCCCTATTACCGAATGCTCAGTAAACCAAAATGGACTTGACTTTATTTTTTAAAGTATACAAACTTTTAAGGGTTATTAGTTAGAAAAACAAGTAAATCATTGGGGAGAATAATGAGGAAGGCAGGACAAAGTGAAGCATTTAATAAATAATTTTCAAATGAATAACTGTAGCAAGTTGAACTTAAAGAAGCTGTTCTTGGTGGCGGCATGGTGCTCAGTGGCTAGCACTGCTACCTCATGGCGCTGACGACCCAGGTTCAATCCTGGCCCCAGGTAATTGTCTGTGTGGAGTTTGCACATTCTTCCCGTGTCTGAGTGGGTCTCACCCCCACAACCCAGATGTGCACAGTAGGTGGATTGGCCACGCTAAATTGCCCCTTAATTGGATTTTAAGTTCTTGTCATTTATGTACTTTTATTCCTGAAATATTAGTTTAGATCCTGGTATACAATATGAATGTTCTTCATGACGAAGATATCAACTGCAAAAGACTCTTATTGTCTATGCTAAATAGACTTTTTCCTTTGCTTTTTAAGAGTTCCTGGAAGGACACCTTAGCCTGTACTCCTCTGAGAATTAAGACCTTCCATGAATCAAAATTGTCTGCAATTCCTTCCATTTTTTGGAAGCACAACTAAGAATTGCACAACTAAGAATTTAATGTGTGGAATATCAGTGCTTGGAAATAGATAATGTTTTCATTTCCCGCAGCAATTAAACATATTGCCAATTTCATATGTCCACCCCATTCAGTAGAGGCTAGCAAACACAAAAGTAAAAGTTTGGATTGGGAAATGTATTTACTTATTGACCAGGAATGATTTATTTTAATTCTTGCATCTCTCAGAACAGTCAACTTTCTACAATATTAATCTATACTTAATCATGTTGGGACCAGTTTAGCTCGGTTGCCGTTGGCTTGTGATGCAGAACAAGAGAACAGCTCGGGTTCATTTCTCATACCTGATGACGTTATTCATGAAGGTCCCTGCCTTCTCAACTTTCCCCTTGCTTGCTTGAGGTGTGGTGATCCTCAGGTAAAATCACCACCAGTCAGCTCCCCCCCTCTCAGACTATGGCAACTTTACTTGCCACATTAATAAAGTTTGGTTAATAATTACCCATAAATGAGAATTCTGATCCTCAGACTCAGAAACCATTGCAATCCCTGCAACAGTTGACCATTTTTATTTAAATTTATCCATATACCTACAATCTCACTTAAAAAGCATAATTGGAGGCCAATACTGTGTGTATATGGCTCACTCACAGTCTCTGGAATCCCAGTCACCCTCACACAATCACACCCTCTCAGAGTGGACATCAAGAAATTTGGAGTGAGCCAGACAAACAGACTCCGAACCTCACATACTTTAGTTCTGATCTTTGTTAATTAATCGTTTTCTACTGATCAATTTATTGCTTCAACATTGCTTTGTTTTTGCTCAATATATTGTTTCTTTTCTTCATACCGCAGCTTATTTGAAAATTCATGTTTAATATTGTGTCAGACTTTCTCTTTCTGAAATTTGCTCATCGGCCCCTTGAGTGAGTAAATAAATGAAAGTTCCTCCCTGCCCCCATGAAATATTCCTCTCAAACCCTATGAAAACTCTTCTTATAAACTTAGCACTCCAGATGAACACGGACATAAAATTCTCAACAACGTTCTCATCACAACTGCGTTAATTAGCCTATAAATTTCAGGACCGTATCACAACTTTTAAACATCAGAATCACGTTTGATATTCTCTAGGTAGGTACAGTTCTTTCATTCCAGGTTCTAAATAAGTACGAATGACGTTATTGCACAAATGCTTAAAATGTACACAGCAAACTGTTCCAATATTTAATCAAGGCGTGAACCAATTTCAACATTCATTCAACGACATATTTAACTGCAATTTCCAAGTTACAGTACAAGAAAGATTTGATGAATATTCAATCATGTTGGAATAATAAAAAATGCTCAAGTTTACCTGTTGCTGTTTCACATCCCACCTTCTCACGGACAATTAGGGATGGGCAACAAACGCTGGCCTTGCCAGCAACGTCCACATCTCATGAAAGAATTAAATAAAAGTTGAATATAGAAATCAAAAGTCTTCCATTTTAGTGCAATAAATAGGAAACAAGCACACTGATCAAGCAAATCTGCTGTAGAGTCAGAATCAGTTTTGGTGTATGGGTATGGGAAAGGCAAGTAGCACATCAGGAAAGCATTTAAAAGATATTTTCTGGCATAATTACATCAGGTGATCATACAATAAGAATGCTTCGGTGCAGTATACAATACGACCCTGCACACCATGAAGCTATCAGTCAGCTTCAAACTATTTCCAAGGCTATGTATTATCTGCACTCTTTATACCTGCATAGCTGAGTGGGAAACAACCTCAGAATAGCACACACTGCTGGAAACACACTAAGTGTTAAAGGGGAAAAGATCCGGCTGGCAGTTGAGATTCCAGGCATTGGAACAGTTCTGCTGCATCTAACTATGTTTTTCTCTAGATTTCCTCCAATTGGGTATTTTTCCACTGCAGTACCCTCAGGGGATCTGTGGTGTCAAGAAGTAGAGCAAGGAACTGCAAGACCCTTTAACCAGTCAGACTGGAGAATCGTCAGGCAGACAGAATACGACTCGGGTAGTATAGAACAGAAACTGCAAAGATTCAAATGATGTACAGAACGCAAAAAGGCAGGGAAGTATTGATGGGATTGAGGGAACGAGATACAAGTCAGAGACAGAAAGAGTAAAATGATTTTTCTTTTTTTTAAATTTAGAGTACCCAATTCATTTTTTCCAATTAAGGGGCAATTTAGCCTGGCCAATCCACCTAGCCTGCACATCTTTGGGTTGTGGGGGTGAAACCCATGCAAACACGGGGAGAATGTGCAAACTCCACACACAGTGACCCAGAGCCAGGATCGAACCTGGAACCTCGGCGCCATGAGGCAACAGGGCTAACCTGCGCCACCGTGCTGCTAAAATTATTTTTCTAAATGTCCAACACCAATTTTCTTCGAGAGAATGAAGCTCCACATCAGTAAAGTTATAATTAAGGACCAGAGAGGTGATTCAGCAATAATATCACTATCCACATTTACTCCCAAATACAAAAGTATACAAAACTTACAAAAGTAAGTTTTTTTTACTTTTTTTCTGCAGACATAGTGTCGAAGCACATCAAGTTTGCACTGTTCAGTCATTGGACTGGATCTCTTGGGGAGAGCTGCAATTGCATACTGTGTGGCTAAACGGGGTATCTAGCAGCAACTTCAGAACTTCTGTGTTTAACTGCGCATGTGCAGACATCTGAAATTGCTGTCTGATTTATTCCTGTAATAGTGATAAGCAGTGCTAGCCTAAAAGTTATTGCTGCAAAATTCAGGTCAGTATCTGTGGACAGCTATTTAAGGAGTGCCTGGATAATAGCCATGGAATGAGTTTAGTGAGCTATCACCAATGTTTTGGATTTCCTACAACTGGATTTTAGTAACACAAATACAATTAACAGATCAGACAAGCCATAATATTATGATAGTTAAATAGACCAAATAACAGTTGATGGCATTGAAAGAACTTTATAGACCCAACAGGGTCTGTAAAATAAAACAATATTTTAAAATGCACAAAATTAAGTAATTTGTTCAACTCTGAATGATGAAGAGCAGAACTCTGCCAGGAACCTCAAATAGCTCCAAGAGATAAATATTTTGGTCTAGCAATCAATGTTTTCTGTAAACTGTGCAGCCACATTGAATCTAAAAGATCCCAGGTAGGTGCCGTAAAAGTCAGCTCCTTTAAGTTAACATACAGCCATGAAAAACAATTTACCCGACTATGCTCTTCAATAAATTACCCATGTACTCCCTAAAATAAATGAGGGGAAAAGCTGGTATCAATCATTTTTGCCTTAAGTCAGGCTATTTGTTTAAAGATTGCTGGATCGGATATAGAATTGGCTCACAATTGCGTATTTCTTATGGAGTAAAAAAGACCAAATATGCTAGAATCACATTTTTTCCTAGAGCTCCGATAACCTACATTAATGGATATTAGTGGAAAACAGAAAATACATACAGGATGATTGGTTTCCAAGAATAAAGGCTCAAACTTATCCTTGATCATTAAACAGAAAGATAGAATTTACAGATTGTTTTGCCAACAAACATTATTGATGGACAAACTAGAGTCTGGAAAATGCTTTGGATTACCTCGGTGTGGATCTTACACTTTTGAGTTCTGTCAGCCATGCAGCTTAAATCATTTGCTATTGTATGGTCTTTTCTGCTTAGATGATAGAACATAGAACAGTACAGCACAGAACAGGCCCCTTGGCCCTCAATGTTGTGCCGAGCTTTGTCCGAAACCAAGATCAAGCTATCCCACTCCGTCATTCTGGCGTGCTCCACGTGCTTCTACAATAATCACTTGAAAGTTCCTAAAGTGTCCGACTCCACTATCACAGCAGGCAGTCCTTTCCACACACAAACCACTCTGAGTAAAGAACTTACCTCGGACGTCCCTCCTATATCTCCCAACCCGAACCTTATAGTTATGTCCCCTTGTAAAGCTACATCCACCCGGGTGTGATAGAACTTACTATAAAAAATCATACCGACCTTCACCCCTCTTTATAGACATACTATACTCATATTGGTAGTCAGTTCCAATTTTTACTACAACTGCATGTTTTACTCACTGGTACCTTATAGCTGGCCTGTGTTGTGAAGATGGTAGAAGCTTAAGGCACACCCATTCTTTGTGCAGATATTGATGATACTTCAAAATGGTGACTACCCACACCCAGTGGTTCACTTTTATACTCTAAATAAATCTGCCCCAGTTTTCAGGAGGGATTTTGAGGCATCTATAGTCGACTTATGTGTGGACATCTACAGGTATCTTAGACTATAGGAACAGGCATAGACCAAAGATTAGAATCGTGCAAGGTTAGCTGTGAAGATGAAAACCAAAAAAACTAATGGAAGATAACTATTATGAAGACTGAATGAATGCCAATGTCAAAGCAGATAAGCTATATCCATTATAGCCACAGTCTCCTGGATACTACCTGAATAATCTGAGGCAGAGTCATCAGCTTAAAACAACCTTGTGAAGAAATTATTTCAATGTTCAGAGGTAAAGAAAGGTGCAGCATTCACACATCCTTTTAATGAAGCATTAAAAAAATTCCCTTTCCTGATCTGGATGAGCCTGTAGAACCGAATTGGTTCCATGGAATGTCTGCGACGGAAACCACATGATCCAAGTTCTGGCCTAGGACAACAGACCTTCTAGTGATTCATGGTTCAGCAAAACATAGAAAAGCTCAAGAATGGAAAATGAATTAGGTCCATCTACCTTCTATGAAAAGATCGAAGGCCATCAAAAGTTTACTTTCCTACTGTGCAATCAAGTTGTAAGTGAATAGCTACTTATGGCACAACCCGCTCGTTACTCACAGTTTGGACCTCATGTGGTTTGCAGCTCAGAGAAGCAACGGAAACTGTTGGCAGGCTCCAGGCAGTTAGGGTTGAGAAAAGTCCTGGGTGGCTGAGCTGGGGCAGAAGTTCTATGCCAGACACTTGAGGCTCAGATGCCCTGGCAGCCAGTTTACAGCTGGGAGTCTGAAGTTTGCAGAAACCCAGGGCCAGAGTCAGCTTAATGAAGCTCGTAGTCGGTGAAAGACTGAATTATCAGATGAGCAGTTGTCCATGTTAATCAAGAGTCGGGATGTTTTCTGACTTTGTACAGCAAAATTTATTTTGTTTGCTAAAACTGTGCAATCGTGTGACTTTACTCTCTTAGTGGGTAACTGGAGTTTCAAACTTGTGTCTATTTAAGCAAAAAGACATTGGTCCCTAACCAGATTATAACTGAATGTACTCAATTCCCTTCATTTTGTATACCAGATTTAACAGACCTGACTGATCTTACATAACTTTGAGCTTTATTAACTTGAATACCTCCATCAAGTCAGCTCAGTACTTTTCTGCAACACTGTTAATCATGTTTCACTCTCTTGTCATTCTTTTCTTTAACAAAGATTCCAGAACCGCATATAAAACTGCAACTGTGACCTAATCAATGTTGCATGCAAGGACAACAAAGCCTCCTTCAATCTCTATTCTTTTTATAACAAATATCAATTTTGCCTTTTGGGTCCCACATTTTTCCAGGTTTGACTTTGTTGCTATTTCCTAATGAATTCCCATTAGGGAAGGAATGTGCACCTAATTTGTATTCGGGAATGTGCACCTAAGCACATTAACATTACACTTAGCTATGTTAAACCGAATTTGCCAGAGTTGCCTGCCTCCAGAAATCAATCTGATCTAGTGGGAATACACTCAAAATTATTCAGAAGAGGTCATGCTGTTAAATTCTGTAGGGCCTCCCTGTCCTCAGCTACTGGGCTCCCCCACTCACCCCAACCTCCACGTTGAAAGGAGGACATAGTTATAATCAGTTTAATTTTAATTACATCAACAAGTTACCTCACATTATAATACATAAATTTGCTTCAGGGTTGCATTACCAATGGTGCACCTTCAACTGATACTGCATATTTTTCATATCCAGATCATTTACAGACCACCATATTTATGGAACTTTTACTTTTTTTTAAGAAGAAAACATATTGATATCCAGCACAAGATATTCTCTTTCTTTTTTGTGTGCAATCAGATCCAAATGTCCATGTTGGTCACTTCTTCATTCATACATGCATCAAGATTCAGACCCAACAGAAACGACAGATTAAAATTATGCCCTGTAACTTCCTTAGAGTTGCAATCTGCATTGGATAGTCACACTTGACGGATTTACTTATGCTTGGATTCTAAAGCCCCTGTTGCACCCAACCTTCCTCACTAGGAGAGACAGGAGCAGCAAAGTGTGCTCTTGACTGCAATGGCGTGGAGTAACTGTAGCGTAGAGAGGACGGACATGCCCTCTTCTTTTAGCACTAGCTGCCATAAATGAAATGTTTAAAGGGAGATTTTAAGTTTCAAAGAAAGTGGTTCAGACAATGTGGGGGGGGGGGGGGGGGGGGGGCCTGTCCTGTGCAAGGCTGGGTCTGGATGTTTAAACAATTATTCTGGATTTAACTTATTTTTCTGCTTCTAACTCCTTCAGAGTAACCATCAGGGTAAAATTGGCAGAAATATCTGAAGTTAGCAATTTAAATTGTTTCTGTTGGATGGTTTCAGGCAAGTTAGCAATTCTGAGCAATTGCTGTGTAAACGTCCTAGACGGATTCCCTAGCGCATCATTGGGGTACTCCGTAAATGCGACCCTGGGGAGCATGTTATGGGCCAATAATTCTCAAGATTTTTCAGACGGTGATACCTACTTGGTGGCAACTCACAAGGCCAAATAGTTGTCAACTCTCCATGCCTGAAATCCGCATTAAAACTTAAAAGTAATAGCAACTTACACTTGCAATAAATAGCGAAAGTAAGCACAGATAATCTAATTTATATTGCTCAAGTTATGCGGTCTACACCCCCCCCCCCCCCCCCCCATCATGATGGGAAAAAAAGCTTGATGATGCCGTCTCCAATTACTAGTTGATCAATGATATGGATTTTTATATGTTTTTTGAATAAAATACCAAAAATGTGATTTTTATTAATTGCATAATCACACCAAACAAGTTTTAGTTATTTAAAAGTGGGTGAGCTACAGGAGACTAGAGGCAATAGGTGGGAGGAATCGAAGAGCATAATTACTGGGGAATAAAACATTTAAATAGGTTCGGCCAAATCACATCATGCAGCATTCAACAATTTATTTTCAGATGGTATTCTTCCAATACCCTACCTTTCCGTTGTACAAAAACCCTTAGCAATGGGTTTGCCATGGAAATGGCTTTGCAGAAGTTGTCATCATTGTTGATTGGCAGCAGGTCACCATGGACATCAGCGTATCCAATTAATATGTCCATGTT
This sequence comes from Scyliorhinus canicula, assembly GCF_902713615.1. NCBI lineage: Eukaryota > Metazoa > Chordata > Chondrichthyes > Carcharhiniformes > Scyliorhinidae > Scyliorhinus > Scyliorhinus canicula. The sequence goes on from NC_052150.1 coordinate 48,106,030, forward strand.
TGAAATGTTATGCGTATGAAGGATTAGCCCGTAGAATTCATCAAACTTCCCAGGTTTATACCGGCTTAAGGAAAATCTTCGGAATTCTGCCCCAAACTGATTAAAAACAGAAATATTAATATTGCATCGGGGAAAAGTTACTACACACAAAAATACTAAATTAATAAAACAATATACTGATATTTTTTCCATTAAACATATAATTTACATGAAACTAATATTAGTCCACTCTTGTGTAATAGAAAAATATCTACACCACAACCTCAAACTCCAATAGGCTGCTACTTCAAAAACAATCTTAAGACAAAATTCCTTCCTTTCTTCCTCCACTCTCCATCAAAAATCTGGAAGCAAAATGCCAACTCGGGGGAACCACAGATTTGAGCCAGTGAGGTGGGATGGAAATTTTCAGAAATGGGAGGTGAAGGGGTTTAAGACACTAAAAGATTTGTTTCTTAGGGGTTGGTTTCAGGATTGAAGGAGCTGGAAGCGAAATATGGGCTGGAGCAGGGGGAAATGTTTAGATATATGCAGGTTCGAGATTTTGCTCAAAAGGAGATAATAGAGCTTCCCGGAGGAACCGGCCTCCACATTGCACGACAGGGGGACTGGAGAAGGGGGTTGTGTCAGCAGTCTATGGAGCTATTTTGGAGGAGAAGACACCGTTGGAAGGGATCCAAGCAAAGTGGGAGGAAGAGTTGGGAAAGGATATGGAGGACGGGTTCTGGTGTGAGATGCGCCGGAGAGTAAATGCCTCCACCTCGTGCGCGAGGTTGGGGCTGATACAGCTGAAGGTGATAAACAGAGCACACCTCACGAAGGCGAGGTTGAGCCGATTCTTCAAAGGAGTAGAAGATGTGTGTGAACGTTGCGGGGGGAGGGCTCCGCTAACCACGTTCATACGATTTATTCCTGTCAAAAGCTAGAGGATTACTGGAAGGAGGTTTTTAGGATAATTTCTAAAGTGGTGCACGTGAGACTGAACCCGGGCCCCCGGGCGGCCAGACTAGCCGGGGTTGGAAATGGGTGCGGAGGCAGATGTTGTAGCCTTCGCCTTGTTGATTGCCTGAAGGCGGATCCTGATGGGTTAGAGAGCAGCCTCTCCACCCTGTGCCCTGGCCGGGGTGGGGGGGGGGGGGGGGGGGGGGGGAATTAAATCTGCAAGCAGCATATCTGTCAGGATCTCCTGGGGAAGGAGGGCATGAACAATCGAAGATGGGTTGGAGAAGTAGAGAAATTGAAGACAAGTGTGACAAGTATCAAAGGTGTATTTAAAATATTTTGGAACAATGCATCTTTAGAATAATAGAAACCTGCAAAGTACTGCAAGTCAATGGCTCCAACAACAAACAAGACCAAAGTTTAGTCTATCATTATCACCCGAATACAAATTAAATAACTGCATTGGTTTACAGGTGTTATATTAAAAGCTAAAATATATTTTACCCAGATCATTTTTATGTTAACTGAATTTTTTACCCACTAATTGGTTTTCAATTAATATGCTTTGAAACTCTCTATGCCCTCCAACGGTGTTTTTCAAACATTTTTTTCCCGGGACCCACTTTTACTAACCAGGTGATCTTCTCGACCCACGCCAGCAACCCACCATTTCTGCTTACTTTTAATGTGACAGGTGAGCCTGCTTGGTCCTCACAATCTCACCCCGATCAAGTTCACAGGAGGAGAGGACAAATAAAGAATATCAGGTGCAGAGTTCAGCTGGTTCCTTTGCGCAGTCTTCATCTTTTTAAGGATGGAAAATCTAAACTCGCACATGTAGGTTGTTGCGAAGGGCAATAGCAACAAACTCAGCACTGGATATTCCTCAGTGACTCTACTTCAGAATGCTGACACAGCCTCATGGACTTGTGGCGTGATTTTAATTTGCTGTCACAGGTGAGGCGCAGAAGTTCAGTCTCTTCATTTGGAGTTAGTTGTAAGTTAATAATTGACTCTGGGGCCTCAAAAAAAAAAAGAGGATTTTTCACCCACCTCTTCTCTTTCAAAATCTGAAACTTCTCCTCTGAAAGTAGCGACAAATACTGATGATCAGTGCAGCCAGATGCAGCTGAAATAGCGTGGAACATTTATTCTCTTTAGCTACATGGTAAGCTACCATGTAAGACGCTAATTCTGCTTTGCTATTCAATGTTAAATTTCTGCTAAAGACTTCAGCTGATGCTTTGTGGTTAAGTTCTTGCTGCATCGTTTGGAACAAAATCAAGTGCTTATCCTTGAACTTGCCATGCTTAGTCTTCAAATGCTTTTGAAGTTGAGAGTTTTAAAATTTAATTTGCCAGTACTTTCCTGAATATAACACACATGGGCTTTTTAATCCTGATTTGCATTGGCACAATTAACAAAGCCATACCTCAAGAAATCAACTTCATGCTTCTTTGTTCCCGATTTCAGTTTCTTCTTAGTAGGCTGTTCACCAGAGACCCTGGAGCTTTGTATACAGCTCACACTGTTTAGCAGGGGCTGTTTAGCACAGGGCTAAATCGCTGGCTTTTAAAGCAGACCCAGGCAGGCCAGCAGCACAGTTCAATTCCCGTACCAGCCTCCCCGAACAGGCGCCGGAATGTGGCGACCAGGGGCTTTTCACAGTAACTTCATTTGAAGCCTACTTGTGACAATAAGCGATTTTCATTTTCACTAGCACTGCTTTGTCCTGCCGCAGACTCTCCGGGGCAGCTCACACTAGCACTACTGCCATGGGCTTTCCTGAGTAGTTCTCTTCAACAGATTCAGTTATGAGATCCTGGCCTGTTTGTGTCTCTGGCCCGCTCTTCCTTATAACAAAATGATCCATTTTCAGTTCTCCAGTCTTGCTGCTTGCTTGCTCGCATGCTAGAAAAAGAGGAATCTCTGCTCCGTGATTTTGCGTCAAAACCACCGACATACAGGGCACGTGACCTGCTCTCTGCCGCCACTTCTGGCGGGAAGACTGCATCATTCACATTTAAAAGCCAGCCATGGCCAGCATTCTCTTCTTTTTTTAAAATAAATTTAGAATACCCAACTCATTTTTTTCCAATTAAGGGGCAATTTAGCATGGCCAATCCACCTACCCTGCACATCTTTTGGTTTGTGGGGGTGAACCCACGCAAACACGGGGAGAATGTGCAAACTCCACACGGACAGTGACCCAGAGCCAGGATCGACCATGGGACCTCGGCGCCGTGAGGCTGCAGTGCTAACTGACTGTGCCACCATGCTGCCCTACGGCTGGCATTCTCAACTTAAAACTCGGTCACAGCTGGCATTCTCGAACATGAGGCACTTCTCCCGCAGTTGGAAAAACCCTGCCCCACACCAGAAGCCACCGTGTGGCAAAAGCTGTAAATCAGAGTTCAAGCTGAACAATTTGATTTTAGAAAGAGTTCAGCAATGTATTACTGCGAGACTTATCCTGTGTTTTTTTAATAGAATATTTAGAGATATGTTTATTGCTATTTCAGAAAAATTTGAAACTGGACAAAAAAGTGGCTGAATCCATATTGTTTATGATCCCTGAACAAAATAAGCTACCTGGCAGTATCAGGGAGACCCACACACCAGTATCTCGGAGGAGCCACTGACAACCCGAGGGCTGCACAGGCCAAATTCCAAAAGAGGTATACAAATACATAATCCAGGACGACCGCAGATGGAGGAGGAGTTTAAGAGATGGGATATGTTACCGCTGTCACTGGCGGGGAGGGTGCAGTCCGTCAAGATGATGGTGCTCCCGAGGTTTTTGTTCCTGTTCCAGTGCCTCCCCATCCTTATCCCGAAGGCCTTTTGTAGGAGGGTCAACAGGAGTATCACGGGATTTGTGTGGGCGCATGGGACTCCGAGGGTTCGAAGAGTGTTCCTGGAACGAGGCAGGGATAGGGGGGGCTGGCGTTGCCCAATCTCTGTGGGTACTACTGGGCGGCCAACGCAGCGATGGTGCGTAAGTGGGTAATGGAAGAGGAAGGGGCAGCGTGGAAGAGGATGGAGGCGGCGTCTTGTGTGGGTACGAGCCTGGAGGCGCTAGTAACGGCGCCGTTGCCGCTCCCTCCAACGAGGTATACCACGACCCCGGTGGTGGCGGCTACCCTCAAAATTTGGGGGCAATGGAGACGGCACAGGGGAGAAATGGGGGGCTCGATGGAGGCCCCGATACGGGGGAACCATCGGTTCGTCCCAGGGAGCATTGATGGTGGATGTCTGGGCTGGCACAGGGCAGGGGTTAGGAGGTTGAGGGACCTGTTTGTGGAGGGGAGGTTCGCGAGCTTGGGGGAGTTAGAGGGGAAGTTTGGGCTTCCCCCGGGGAACATGTTTCGGTACATGCAGGTTAGGGCGTTTGCCAGGCGGCAGATGGAGGGGTTCCCCTTGTTGCCCCCACGTGGGGTACGGGACAGGGTGCTCTCGGGGGTGTGGGTTGGAGGAGGGAGGATTTCGGACATATACCGGGTAATGCAGGAGGTAGACGAGGACTCAGTGGAGGAACTCAAGGGTAAATGGGAAGAGGAGCTGGGTGAGGAGATTGAGGGGGGGACGTGGGCTGATGCCCTGGAGAGAGTGAATTCCTCCTCTTCCTGTGCGAGGCTTAGCCTCATACAGTTCAAGGTGCTGCATAGGGCCCACATGACTGGGTCGAGGATGAGCAGGTTTTTCGGGGGAGAGGACAGGTGTGCTAGGTCTTCGGGAAGCCCAGCGAACCACGCCCATATGTTTTGGGCGTGCCCAGCATTGGGGGAGTTTTGGAAGGGGGTAGCAAGGACGGTGTCGAGGGTGGTGGGATCCAGGGTCGAGCCAGGCTGGGGACTCGCAATTTTTGGGGTTGCAGTGGAGCCGGGAGTGCAGGAGGCGATAGAGGCCGGTGTTCTGGACTTTGCGTCCCTAGTAGCCCGGCGGAGGAACTTGCTCCAATGGAAGGATGGGAGGCCCCCAAGCATGGAGGCCTGGATCTCTGATATGGCGGGGTTCATTAAATTGGAGAGGGTGAAATTTTCCCTGAGGGGATCAGTACAAGGGTTTTTCAGGCGGTGGCAGCCTTTTCTGGACTTCCTGGCGGAAAGGTAGGGAAATAGGCCGATAGCAGCAGCAACCGGGGGGTTGAGGGGAGGGCGAACTGTGCACATGGGTTTGTGGGTTTGTGGAGGGTGGGAGGGTGCTATCTGTCTCTTTTTTGTTTTTTTCTTTTTTCATGGGGTGTTACTGCGGTTGCATGTTAATAGAGTTAAGATGTTTATATTTTGTATTTTGTAAAAATTTCAATAAAAATTATTTTTTTAAAAAAAAATCCAGGAGGACCAACTAGAGCCGGTTCATCTGCTAAGACATGGGGCCCCTCAACCTTCCTTTCAATTCTTAATGGTTGAGGCATTTAACAATTTCGGGGGCGAGGTGGGATACACATTCTTTGTCAACGAGAGGGTGGAACAGTGGGAGTAATGTGACATGGGTCTTTGGCTTGTGGAAAAGCAATATGGCCTTGCCAAACTGCAAAGCTTAGTCTGCTGTTTACTATTTAACTGGCAACCTCACAGAAAAGGAACTTTGCCAAGGTTGAACACCTGGCCCCATCTACACTGCTTCTGCTGGAAATTCTGTACCATCGGCCTCACGGTAGCATGGTGGTTAGCATCAATGCTTCACAGCTCCAGGTTCCCAGGTTCGATTCCCGGCTGGGTCACTGTCTGTGTGGAGTCTGCACGTCCTCCCCGTGTGCGCGTGGGTTTCCTCCGGGTGCTCCGGTTTCCTCCCACAGTCCAAAGATATGCGGGTTAAGTGGATTGGCCATGCTAAATTGCCCGTAGTGTAAGGTTAATGGGGGGATTGTTGGGTTACGGGTATACCGGTTAAGTAGGGTGATCATTGCTCAGCACAACATCGAGGGCCGAAGGGCCTGTTCTGTGCTGTACTGTTCTATGTTCTATGTTCTATCGCCTAAATACTGATTCACCTCTGCATGCATTTCTCATTCACGGCTGGAAAATTGAATTATACAGCAGTTTTCAACCCACCAACCTCAGTGAAAGAATACTTCATTGGACTTTGATTCTGGGCTCTGGAACCCACACAAAACAATATTTATTTTCTCTAGGACCACTGTGCTGTAAATCATTCTTTTCTCTATCCACCTCCTTAATGTCTGAGCATGGAGGCAACATTGTGACGTTCCTTTTGTGTGCGTGTAAATAAACCAATCCTTTAAGAGTTCATCCTACCTTGAGTTTGTTGTGTGGTTAATAGGAAATTGGATCATACCAAAACAAACGGGTTGGTGAATACACCACTGCAAAGAGGAAAACAAATCTAAACACCTTTTTGTATATGCATGGGGAGAAATTAGTGCAGTTTAAAATTACCCTCCCCGTCCATAACAATTACTTTGTAATATCAGAATTGACAGGAGACAGAGACAGGAGACAGAGACATCATCCTACATATTCTTCAGTAAACTGTCATTTTTGGGGTTGTCATAAGTAAACCATCCTGATTCAAACACAGCAAAGAATAAAGATTCTGGTTTTGGCTGGTATGATCTTTTATATCCACCTGCACTGTCTAGGTGTCTGCTCCGAAAGATAGTTCTATGCTATGCTTAAGTTCTAATGAACCATACACACAATTATATCAAAATAAATTCTTAATGCCACATTTAGAATAGAAAGCAAGCAAACTTAGCACAATTAAATCTGAATAGTAAGGCGAAAAAGTCACTGATAGGAGTAGTCTATAGGCCACCAAATAGTAACGTTATGGTGAGGCAGGCAATAAACAAAGAAATAACTGATGCATGTAGAAATGGTACAGCAGTTATCATGGGGGATTTTAATCTACATGTCGATTGGTTTAACCAGGTCGGTCAAGGCAGCCTTGAGGAGGAGTTTATAGAATGTATCCGCGATAGTTTCCTAGAACAGTATGTAATGGAACCTACGAGGGAACAAGCGATCCTAGATCTTGTGCTGTGTAATGAGACAGGATTGATTCATGATCTCATAGTTAGGGATCCTCTCGGGATGAGCGATCACAATATGGTGGAATTTAAAATACAGATGGAGGGTGAGAAGGTAAAATCAAATACTAGTGTTTTGTGCTTAAACAAAGGAGATTACAATGGGATGAGAGAAGAGCTAGCGAAGGTAGACTGGGAGCAAAGACTTTATGGTGGAATAGTTGAGGAACAGTGGAGAACCTTCCAAGCAATTTTTCACAGTGCTCAGCAAAGGTTTATACCAACAAAAAGGAAGGATGGTAGAAAGAGGGAAAATCGACCGTGGATATCTAAGGAAATAAGGGAGAGTATCAAATTGAAGGAAAAAGCATACAAAGTGGCAAAGATTGGTGGGAGACTAGAGGACTGGGAAATCTTTAGGGGGCAACAGAAAGCTACTAAAAAAGCAATAAAGAAGAGTAAGATAGATTATGAGAGTAAACTTGCTCAGAATATAATAACAGACAGTAAAGGTTTCTACAAATATATAAAACAAAAAAGAGTGGCTAAGGTAAATATTGGTCCTTTAGAGGATGAGAAGGGAGTTTTAATAATGAGAGGTGAGGAAATGGCTGAGGAACTGAACAGGTTTTTTGGGTCGGTCTTCACAGTGGAAGACACAAATAACATGCCACTGACTGATAGAAATGAGGCTATGACAGGTGAGGACCTTGAGAGGATTGTGTATCACTAAGGAGGTAGTGATGGGCAAGCTAATGGGGCTAAAGGTACACAAGTCTCCTGGTCCTGATGGAATGCATCCCAGAGTGCTGAAAGAGATGGCTAGGGAAATTGCAAATGCACTATTGATAATTTACCAAGATTCACTAGACTCTGGGGTTGTCCCGGTGGATTAGAAATTAGCAAACGTGACACCACTGTTTAAAAAAAGAGGTAGGCAGAGAGCGGGTAATTATAGGCCAGTGAGCTTAACTTCGGTAGTAGGGAAGATGCTGGAATCTATCATCAAGGAAGAAATAGCGAGACATCTGGATAGAAATTGTCCCATTGGGCAGACGCAGCATGGGTTCATAAAGGGCAGGTCGTGCCTAACTAATTTAGTGGAATTTTTTGATGACATTACCAGTGCAGTAGATGACGGGGAGCCAATGGATGTGGTATATCTGGATTTCCAGAAAGCCTTTGACAAGGTGCCACACAAAAGGTTGCTGCATAAGATAAAGATGCATGGCATTACGGGTAAAGTAGTAGCATGGATAGAGGATTGGTTAATTAATAGAAAGCAAAGAGTGGGGATTAATGGGTGTTTCTCTGGTTGGCAATCAGTAGCTAGTGGTGTCCCTCAGGGATCAGTGTTGGGCCCACAATTGTTCACAATTTATATAGATGATTTGGAGTTGGGGACCAAGGGCAATGAATCCAGGTTTGCAGATGACACTAAAATGAGTGGTAAAGCGAAAAGTGCAGAGGATACTGGAAGTCTGCAGAGGGATTTGGATAGGTTAAGTGAATGGGATAGGGTCTGGCAGATGGAATACAATGTTGACAAATCTGAGGTTATCAATTTTGGTAGGAATAACAGCAAACGGAATTATTATTTAAATGATAAAATATTAAAGCATGCTGCTGTGCAGAGAGACCTGGGTGTGCTAATGCATGAGTCACAGAAAGTTGGTTTACAGGTGCAATAGGTGATTAAGAAGGCAAATGGAATTTTTTCCTTCATTGCTAGAGGGATGGAGTTTAAGACAAGGGAGGTTATGCGGCAATTGTATAAGGTGTTAGTGAGGCCACACCTGGAGTATTGTTTTCAGTTTCGGTCTCCTTAATGGAGAAAGGACGTACTGGCGCTGGATGGTGTGCAGAGGAGATTCACTAGGTTAATCCCAGAGCTGAAGGGGTTGGATTACAAGGAGAGGTTGAGTAGACTGGGACTGTACTCGTTGGAATTTAGAAGGATGAGGGGGGATCTTATAGAAACATATAAAATTATGAAGGGAATAGATAGGATAGATACAGGCAGGTTGTTTCCACTGGCAAGTGAAAGCAGAGCGAGAGGGGCATAGCCTCAAAATAAGGGGAAGTAGATTTAGGACTGAGTTTAGGAGGAACTTCTTTACCCAAAGGGTTGTGAATCTATGGAATTCCTTGCCCAGTGCAGCCGTTGAGGTTCCTTCATTAAATGTTTTTAAGGTAAAGATAGATAGCTTTTTGAAGAATAAAGGGATTAAGAGTTATGGTGTTCGGGCCGGAAAGTGGAGCTGAGTCCACAAAAGATCAGCCATGATCTCACTGAATGGCGGAGCAGGCTCGAGGGGCCAGATGGCCTACTCCTGCTCCTAGTTCTCATGTTCGTATGTAGAAGTGGGAACAGATGTTTTAAAAAACTAGTAGCAAGGTTTACTTACATCTTGACCAGTTTGGATAGGCAGTTTCCATTATATATAAGTGCTCATTTTCCCTTCAATAAACAATGGTTTGCCAACTAACTTGCTGTACTAAAAGACCCATTTGTCCAATTCTATGCAGCAACCCACAAATTAATTCTAATCAAAAGAATTTCAATTTCTGAAGAAAAACCTGTTGGTGCTGGTTTGATAAAGATGTTAGTAAAACATAATTGGAAGTACACTACAGTGGAAATCAAATACTTTATTTCAAGCATCTGCAATATTAAAAATTAGCCAACTTTGCAATCAATTAAAAATATGTAATCCTCATTTAGTCAGTCAATTTCGAACAACTCTTTCCAACGTGTCACATAATCAGGTCTGAAATCTCTCCTATTTTAACAGTGAGAACTGCACAAACTCAAAAAAAAGTGTCCATGGAAAGATGACTGAGATATTACCTGCTTGCAATTAGCAGAAACGGGTTGGGACAAGCACAGCTTTTTGCCCAAACTTATAAAGTAGAACGAGGCTTACAGGAGCGTTTTCATTGCAAGACAAAAGTTCAAACAGATTGCCATAGTAGGAAAAAAAACAGTAATGACTGATTCAGTAGTGCAAGATCACAACAGGAACCATTTTAATTTGGCACCTCAGTATGAAACTGATTCGGGCTAGTTAAAAGTTACAAATTCATAAAATCAGGATAAATGATGATTCAGAGAATTTATTTTCAATTATCTAATTTCATTGTTTAAGGACTCAAATTGAGGCCAATTTTGATGATTCAGTTCTCTTTTATCAAACCACAACTATTTACATTCCAAGAGAGTACAATGAAGCATCGACTGAACTTAAATCCCATTTAATTCCTAATATTAGTTTGGACTTTTACATATGGCATTTTTTTGGTACACAATGTGGGGGAGTTAGTACTTCGAGCCCAACAATACCCATGCTAGAAAGATCAACTTTCAGAGCATAGCTGTATTTTAAGTTTGTAATACAGTTTTAGGACTGCAGTGGGGCTGTTTGCAGCCTTCCTTTTGGTTATATCCGAATGGTCATCCAGAAATGTCCTACAGTTCTCAAGTTAAAGCATTCTGCTCGGATAGAAAAGCACAAACTTTCTCATTATTTTCAGCATAATATTGGCTAACTCAGTCTTAAATTGGACTGTGAGCAGAACATAAAAAAAAAGAATTGCAATCCTTTCTCGCAGATCAAGGTCTCCCAGAGCATGCTGCATCCATAGGTATCTGTATTGCATATCATGCCAAAAACAAACTCTAACAGATTATTAATACTTGAGGAATTTCCCTCCTTGTCCAATTCCTACAGTGGCATTATATTTTCATCTATTCAGTAAAGAAAATTCAAACATATAGATAGATCTTTTTTCCAGCCTAAATTCAATTAACTCCTTCCCTCAAAGTTCTTCACCTGGATAATTTTCTGCCCATCCCTTTAACTGAAGATATTGGCCCAGATTTTGTGATAGGAATAATGGTTAACAGCGCTCACCATCATTACAGAGTAAATCAGAGAACAACACCTGCACAACTGCAACTCGACATCGAAAAGTGAATGTAAATTGCTGCTCAAAAGCCCACAAAACCTGTGGGTGCAGCTGTAAGCATAATGAGCAGGGAATGTTGTTCTGTTATCACAGATCACAAAAACTAAGTAAGAAGTTTCACAACACCAGGTTAAAGTCCAACAGGTTTGTTGCAAACACTAGCTTTCGGAGCACTGCTCCTTCCTCAGGTGAATGAAGGAGCAGTGCTCAGAAAGTTAGTGTTTGAAACAAACCTGTTGGACTTTAACCTGGTGTTGTAAGACTTCTTACTGTACTCACCCCAGTCCAACGCCGGCATCTCCACATCACAAAAACTAAACCATTGAATCTATGCTGGGATGCAATTGTAGAATGGTAGTTTTCTGCTTATATCTCAAGTAAATGGCATTCTTAATCTGGGAGGCTTGTCAGAGGAAGTCAGCTGAAATCAATGCTGATATTACTTGCCTTCTAAGAAATGTAGAACTAGAGCCTGGGACAAAATCAATAGTTACTTCAACAAGTGCAGGATAATTAAGGAAAGTCAGCATGGATTCAGTAAGGGAAAATCATGCTTAACTAACTTGGAGTTTTTGAGGAGGTAGAGAAGGTTGATAAGGGCAATACTATTGACGTGATGTATATGGATTGCATTTGACACAGTCCCACACAACAGACTTGAGAGAAACATAGTAGCTCTTGGAATGAAAGGGCAAGTAGACACTTAGATAAGAAATTGGCCTAGTGGCAGTAAAGAGAGTTGTAATATAAATGGTTACTTTTCAGTTTGGAGGAAGGTTAGCTGTGGAGTTCCCCAGGGGTCAGTATTGGGACCCTTCTTCTTCCTGATGTATATTAATGACCTAGGCTGTGGTATGCAGGACATGATTTCAAAATTTGAAGATACGAAGAGTGAAAAAGTTATCAACCTTGAACTTCAAAAGGACAAGGTGGGTTGGGCGCATGAAGTTCAATGTAGAGAATTGCAAGGTGATTCATTTTGGCAAGACGAATATGAAGGAACAGTAGAAAATAAAGAGAAACTAAAAGGAGGTGCAGGAACAGTGGGACCTCGATATTTATGTACACAAGTTATTATGGCAGGGGATGTTGCGAGAACAATTAATAAAGCAATGAATACAAGAGTAAGGCGATCATGCTAAATTTGTATTGACACTAGTTAGGCCTCATCTGGAACTCTACAATCGCATACTTATTTCAAGAATGTGACAATCACAATTGTAGCACGATAGTAACAAATGTACTTTCAGCTGCAAACTGGGTTAAGTACTCACAGCATTACCCTTAGCCGTAATTATGATTGCAGCTTTTCTTTCCTCAGGGCTTTCTGTCCCATTGTGGAGTCTTCTTCATGGCTCAAGATTAATTCAAAGCTTAAAAACAAGTTTTTGGGTGGCATTGTGGCACAGTCGTTAGCCCTACTGCCTTTCGGCACCAGGGACTTGGATTCAATTAGAGTCTTGGGTGACTGTGGAGTTTGCACATTCTCCCTGTGTCTGTCTGGGTTTTCTTTGGGTGCTCATGTTTCTTCCCACAGTCCAAAGATGTGTAGGTTAGGTGGATTTGCCAGACTAAATTGCCCCTTCGTGTCCAAAGATGTGCAGGTCAGTTTAAGGGGTTATTGGACTTGGGTGCGCGAGTGTGCTTGGGTAGAGTGCTCTTTCCGAGCGTCGGTGCAGATGTGATGGGCCAAATGGCTTCCTTCTGCGTTGTGGGGATTTTATGATTCTCTGAACATGTTACTTGATGATGAACACACTAATACAAAGTAACCATTTTCCTTGGATCTCTCAAAAAGGAGCAACCTGAAGACACTGGGACAACAGTTCATTGCCAAAAGAAAAGTATTTTTAAATGGTTGGGGAGAGACAAGAACAATTAACTATTAAAGAATGGGCATTGGTTGCCAATTATTTACTGCTACAGTAAAATCCGAAATTTCAAGTGGCAGAACATGCTCGAGGGAGGGGCTGAAAGGCCACTCCTGCTGCTTTGTGTTGAGAATTACCTGACAACAGAGACAGTCAAGCCAGGTTACATGTCTTGCCAAGAAATGCAGTTTCCCAAAAATTAATGGCATCAGTTGAGATTAGACTGAGAACTCCCCTAGAACCCTGACTTGTTCTAACATGTGGCCCCGCTGCTTCCAACAAAGTCACTCCAAGACTCACAAATGATACTGTGCTGACGGCATGCAGCAGCCTAGCAGGAAACAAGGCAATGAGACTTTTTAAAACATAATTATCCATCACCATTTAAAGAATCAGTCAACCTTAAATAACTGAAACCAATATTCAATCCCAAGCAATTTGTTCAGAGTATTGTACTGCAACGCTATATACGCCATGATGGCAAAGGTAGGACTTAAGGTATGGAATGTGAAATGTGGAAAACTAGTAGTAAAAAATTTACAGCCCCCAAGACCATTTAACAATTAATGATGATCATATTCAAAATGAGCGCTCATGTCACCCCACCAAAATCAGGTGGCATTATTTTTCTTACACCACCAGCAGAATAGGTCAGTCACTCCTTTTTGAGCATGGACAGATTGAATACATTCTCGGTGGTGGCACCCTTCCGTCTTGTGAAACAACGGTTTGTGACATGGCGTGCAACTGTATTAAGCATCTCTCGGTGTGGATCAGGACCTCCACTCTGGCATGGCAGTCTCAGCCACATTTTCTGCGGAGGAAGTGTGTGGGCTGAGAACATGCACGATACACAGGCCTGTTTTCACTGGGCCCTCTTTTTGGCCAGGTGATCTTTTCTTTTTTCCTTGCTTCTTCTAATGCCTCTGGAGGTCATGGTTGTCAGCTGCTGCCTCCCAGCTGTCAGTGTCAATGTCCACCATTTTCATATCTCACTTGCAGGTATCTTTGTAGTAGAGGCATTAAGGTCCAGGAGGCCATGGCTGTGGCCAGCTCACCGTATAGGAACATCTTTGGGCTGAACACATACATGCACAAGCAATAATGTTTGCAATGCTAGCCAAAAACTGTTTTGAGATGTAACTGGTGATGTGGAGAATCCACCCTGCAATTTAATCTGGCAGATTCCACAATGCCACAACTCAATTTAGTCCTTAGGCTGATTCCTGAAAATTTTTTGGAACATTTTTGTAACTTGGAATCCTGAAGTTGTGCTTTCCACCGATGGGATCGGCAGACTGCAGAGAAGTGAACTGCAGAACACAACAATGCATTAAGTACTTTGCCACATTAGTATTTGGTGCTATTTTCCTTCTAATTACCAAATTTAATTTGGAAAGCAATGGAAAACATTTACAATATCATGCACGATATAGTGGTTTTCATGTAGAAGAACATCCTAAGACACTTGCAGAAGTGTTACCAAACGACATTTTACATGATGCCTTCTAATGAGATGCAAGGATAGTTGACCAAGAGCTTTGTAAAAAAAAACATAGAACATTGAAAAATTACAGGAAGAGGCCATTCAGCTCTTTGTCTGCACCGGCTGGAAAAAAGAAATCTAGCTGCCCATTCTAATCCCACCTTCCAGCATCCGTAGACTTTTTTTTTATAAATTTAGTGTACCCAATCATTTTTCCAATTAAGCGGCAATTTAGAGTTGCCAATCCACCTAGCTTGCACCTTTTTTTGGGTTGTGGGGGCGAAACCCACGCAAGCACGGGGAGAATGTGCAAACTCCACACGGACAGTGACCCAGAGCCGGGATCGAACCTGGGACCTCGGCGCCGTGAGGCAGCAGTGCTACTCACTGCGCCACCGTGCTGCCCTAGCATCCGTAGACTTGCAGGTTACCGCACTTCAGGTACAGATCCAGGTACCTTTGAAGTGAATTGAGGTAGGTTAAGAGATAGGTTAGAAAATGTATATTAATGAGAGATAAAGAGACAGAGCAGTTTAAGGAAGGAATTTCAGAAATTAGGGTCTAGACAGTTGAAGACATGACTGCCAGTGGTAGAGTGATTAAAATCGGGGACACACCAGGGGTGGTTCAGCACAGGGCTAAAGAGCTGACTTTTAAAGCACACCAAGGCAGGCCAGCAGCACGGTTCAATTCCTATACCAGCCTCCCTGAACAGGCGCCGGAATGTGGCGACTAGGGGCTTTTCACAGTAACTTCATTTGAAGCCTACATGTGACAATAAGCGATTTTCATTTCATAATCAAAAAAGCACAAATATCTGACGGCTGTAGGAGGTTATAGAGATAGGGAACAGTATAGCCATGGAAAGACTTGAAAACAAAGTTGAGAACATTAAAACTGAGAACTGAGGCATTATCAGACTAGGAGCCAATGACGAATAGAGGTAATAATAATATTTATTAGTGTCGCAGGTAGGCTTGCATCAACACTGCAATGAAGTTACTGTGAAAATTTCCTAGTTGCCACACTCCAGCACCTGTTCAGGATACCGAGGGAGAATGCCCAATTCACCTAACAAGCACGTCTTTCAGGACTTGTGGGAGGAAACTGGAGCACCTGGAGGAAACCACGCAGACACGGGGAGAACGTACAGACGCCACACAGTCACCCAAGCAGGAATTGAATCCAGGACCCTGCCGCTGTGAAGCAACAGTGCAAACCACTGCTGCCCACGATGGATGAATAGGATTTGGTATGAATGAGGATAGGAATAACAAATATTTTGATTAGCTCAAATTTGAGAGGGGACAAGGTTGGAGGCCAGACAAGACAGCATTACGAACATATGAATTGGGAGTGAGGCAGTGGGCCTCTCGAGCCTGCTCCATCATTCAATAAAATGTGGCCTGAACTCCACATTCTGCTTATCCCTGATAACCGTTGACTCCCTTGTTATATAAATCTTTGACTCCCTTGCTAAACAAGAATCTATCTACCTCTACCATATAAACATACCTGGGGACAAGGGTTCCAAAGATTCACGGCACTCAAGAGAAAATCTTCTTCTCATTTCCATGTCAAATGGGAGACCCCTTATTTTTAAACTGTGTCCCCTAGTCTCTCCTACATGGGAAACATCCTTTCAACATCCACCCTGCAAGTCCCATGATCTTATATGTTTCAATAAGATCACCTCTACAGCTTCTGAATACAAAGAGTGCAGGCCCAGCCTTACCTCATAAGCTAACCCTTCCATCCCAGAGTGAACCTTCTCTGAACTGCTTTTAAAACATTTATATTCTTACTTAAATAAGGAGACCAAAACTATACACCGTAGTCGACCATGTGGTCTCACCACGAATGTCTTTTACTTTTATATTCCACTCTGCTTGCAACAAATTACAACATTCCATTTGCCTTGATAATCACTTGCTGTGCCTGTATACTCATTTTCCGATTCATGTACCAAAATATCCAGGTCCTCTGGTACACCAATTTCTGCAATTGTTCTCTATTCTCCTTACCAAAGTGGTCAAGTTCACATTTTCCCACATTATACTCCATCTGCAAAATTTTTGCTCCTCAATTACCCAATGTTCCTTTTCAGTTTCCTGATATCCTCTTCACAACTTACCTTCCTATCTTTATGTCATCAGCAAATTTAGCACCCCAAGTCATTGACATAAATTGTAAATTGTTGAGGCTCCAGCACTAATCCACTCGTCATGTCTCCCAACCCGAAAAAGACACATTTATCCCTGCTTCCTGTTAACTAACCAATCCTCTAACCATGCTAGTATGTTACCCTCTACACCATGAGCTCTTATTTTGCACAATAACCTTTGATGTGGCACCTTGTAAAATGCCGTCTGGAAACCCATGAAGCGCACATCCACAGGTTCCCCTTTATCCACATTGCTCGTTACTTCCTTAAAAGTGATTTCCCTTCCACAAAGCCATGTTGACTCTGCTCAATTGCAATGAGATTTTCGAAGTGATCTGCTATAACCCTCTCAAGCTACTAGCAATTTCCCTATGACAAATGTAAAGCTAACTGTAAATTACTGTTCCCTATCTTCTTCCTTTCTTGAATAGAGGAGTCACATTCACTATTTTCCAATTGATGGGACCTTTTCAGAATCTAGGCAATTTTGGAAAAATAAAATCAATGCATCTACCATCTCAGCATCCATTACTATGAAGGCCCTAGAATGAAAACCATCAGAACCAAGGATTTGTCAGCTTTTTGTTCCAACACTTTTCTCAATACACTTTCCCTGGTGATTGTAATGGTAATTCCTCCTCCCTCTCGTTCACCTTTTCATTGCTAATTAATTTCTGGAATGTTATTTGTATCCTCACAGTGATGAAAGACAAAAATCTCTGTTCAATTAATTAACCATTTCCTTATTTTCCATTATTAATTCCCTATTCTTAATCTCTATAGAGGACCAACACTCACTTTATATTTTTCTTTTTTTAAACTAGAGAAAGTTTAACTATTTACTTTTATACTTCTAGCCAGCTTCCTCTCGTACACTAATTTCTCCCTCCTTATTAATCTTTCAGTCATTCTTTGCGGTTCTTTATATTCTGTTCAATCTTCTGGGCCAGCATTCATCTTGCAGAATTATATGTCTTTTCTTGCAATTTGATATGAGCTTTAACTTCTCCAGTTAATCACAGATAGTATGGGCAGCATGGTGGCGCAAGTGGTTAGCACTGCAGCCTCACGGCGCCGAGGTCCCAGGTTCAATCTCTGGGTCACTGTCCGAGTGGAGTTTGCACATTCTCCCCGTGTTTGCGTGGGTTTCACCCCCACAACCCAAAAATGTGCAGGCTAGGTGGATTGGCCAGGCTAAATTGGAAAAAATGAATTTGGGTACTCTAAAATTTTGTTTTTTAAATCACAGATTGTGTGCCTTTTCCTTGAGCGTCTTTCTTCTCACTGGAATGGTTAGCCACAGATAGTGTGTCTTTCCCTAACAGTCTTTCTTCTCACTGGAATGTACCTTTTCTGAGTAGTCTGAAATATTGCCTTAAATATCTGCCACCGCAACTCTACTGCTCTATCCCTTAAGCTAATTTCCCAATTCACTTTAGGCAGCTCGGTCTTTGTGCCCTCATGATAGTATTATTTATGTTGACCCACTCCTCTCTAAAACTGAAATTCAATCATATTATGATCACAGCCTCCTAGGGGTGCCTACATGATGAGGTCACTAATTAATCCTGTCACACTGCACAATGCCAGATCTAGTATAAACTGCTCTCTGGTTGGTGCTAAAACATGCTGCTCTAACAAAAAGTCCCAAAACACAATAAACTAATCATCCAACGTACTTTTGCAAATCTGATTTATTCAATCTAGATGCAGATTAAAATCACCCATGATGATCGCCGTACCGTTCCCACAAGCCTCTATTGTTCCTTCCTGTGTACCCTATCCTACCCCATTAGATAAGTAATGGGGACCAAAGACAATTAAACTGGTTTTCCAAATATCCAGTGCTGTATGTCAGACAAGCAGCATACGATAGTGGAAAGGTTGATGGTAGAGATGATAATGCGGAAGAGTTTGTGTCAACTGCGCTCATGCAAAATCTGAAGTTGTGTTTTTAGATTAGCATGTTAATGGGAAACAGGAGATGTTTGGAGGTGCCAACGGCAACAGTCTGAGAGCAAAAGGAGAAGTCACTTCAAAGGATTGTGTGACTAAATGTATGGATAGGAATGAAACCCAGCCAGGGTCCTAAACAACCCTCTTATGGACTGACCTCATTAACACTACACCGCTGTATGCTTCACCCGATGCCGGTGTTATGTAGTTACATTGTGTACCTTGTGCTGCCCTATTATGTATTTTCTTTTATTTCCTTTTCTTTGCATGTACTTAATGATCTGTTGAGCTGCTCGCAGAAAAATACTTTTCACTGAACCTTGGTACACGTGACAATAAACAAAATCCAAATCCAATCCGGGGAGTCCCACCCAGCTGGATTACTGAAGGATGATGTCAAAGAGTGCAAGCAGATCAAGAATGAGGGATAGTTTGTGATGGTCATAGTTATATGAATGTCATCTGCAACTTTGATACGGGCATTTTGTGCTGTGGCCTGTCGGAAAACGGATTAGATGGGTTCAAACAGAGTTAAGAGAAAGATGGGAGATGAGAACATGCTCAAGCATGTTTGAGAAAAGGTTGGAGATGCAATAGTATGCCAGCAGTTGCGATATTTAAAGGCCTCTGACAGCAAAACAGTAACTTCATTTTAAGTATGTCAAAATAATGTAACAAAGTTACAAAATAATACATCACCAAAAGCAAGGAAGGGAAAAAACATACTACTTGTACGCAAATGATCACAGCATGGAACAGGAGAACAACATCACAACTGGCTTAATACCATTATTAGACAGAACTAGATATCCATCCCACCAGAGATCGAGGGAAAAACAAGATAAGATCATGAAAACATGATAGCATGACAAATGGCACACACCCTCTCACACCACACAGCCCCACAATCATCACGGGAGATCAGGATAGATTTCCGGTGCCATGATCACACCCCCCTCAACTCCAGCAGCTCCAAAAGCACCAACGACCCAACGCCGCCTTCTCTTTCCAGATTCAAGACCACCTGCACCCATGTAGGAGCCAGGAATGAATTAGTCCAACCACCCTTAGAAAAACAAAAAGAAAATATATGGAAACCCCAGACGTATGGAGAGTTACATACATATTACATAAAGCAACTAAACCACAAACATAGGCCCTAGGTAGAACTAGAATTTTGAAGAAAGGAGAAGAGGAGGAATCATCAAGACACCCAATAATTAGGCACCGTGGGGTGGGGATGGGATTCTCTCTTCCCCAGCACAAACACAGAACCCCCTCCCCAATTTACCAGGCTAGATTAGGATAAGAATCAACATGATGCTCACCTGGATGAAGAGAAGGAGAAGAGAACCCCCAGAGGAGACACCCAGGCTAGCTCAAAGCAGCCACCCTCACAGAATGGATATCCAGAACAACCTTCCTCCTCAACAACCACAATAGACCAGGGGATGATCATGAACAGAGACCCAAACAGAGAGAAGGAAAAACTCCAACCTCAATCATGGGCAGCAGGGTAGCATGGTGGTTAGCATAAATGCTTCACAGCTCCAGAGTCCCAGGTTCGATTCCCGGCTGGGTCACTGTCTGTGTGGAGTCTGCACGTCCTCCCCCTGTGTGCGTGGGTTTCCTCCGGGTGCTCCGGTTTCCTCCCACAGTCCAAAGATGTGCAGGTTAGGTGGATTGGCCATGCTAAATTGCCCGTAGTGTCCTAATAAAAGTAAGGTTAAGGGGGGGGGGGTTGTTGGTGGTATAGGGTGGATACGTGGGTTTGAGTAGGGTGATCATGGCTCGGCACAACATTGAGGGCCGAAGGGCCTGTTCTGTGCTGTACTGTTCTATGTTCTATGTTCTATGATGAGACACAAGGAATCCAAGCCCTCCCCAGGATACAAACTATGCCCAGGCCAAAGAAGGTCAAAGACATGGATTCTTAATTCAAAGTATAGTCAAATTCAAAAGAAAAATCTGAAATGGATTAAATCTAATTGGGGGAGCAATCCTCAAAGCCATCAAACTGAGGACTGAAATGTGGCAACACGGTGGCGCCGTGGGTTAGCCCTGATGCCTCACGGCGCCGAGGTCCCAGGTTCGATACCGGCTCTGGGTCACTGTCCGTGTGGAGTTTGCACATTCTCTGCGTGTTTGCGTGGGTTTCGCCCCCACAACCCAAAGATGTGTAGGTTAGGTGGATTGGCCACACTAAATTGCCACTTAATTGGAAAAAATGAACTGGGTACTCTAAATTTACAAAAAAAAACTGAGGGCTGAAATAACACCTCATACCCACCCACCCTTCACCTCGCCCCAGCTCCACTTTGTTTTCTTCATAAACGAGACAAGGGGTGTCAAAAAGCATTCCCTTCCCCCAACAACAGGGATTACAACACAATAACCAAAAGGAATGAAAATGTGCACAAATCACACTTCCGATAATTGACTCAAAATTATCTTGCTATTACAGTATAGGATAATCAACGGCACAGGCCATCATGCTCACATTTCACACACCCCTACAGGAAAAAGGACAGCAATTAAAAAGCCAACATGATCAACAGGGAGTAACAATTAGGATTATCGAAGAACCGCAGGATAAAGGTATCTTCCATGTCGCACGAAAAGGCAAAGGATAAGGCAAGATCAATGAGCATACGCGAGCATCTCTTGAGGATTCCATCAATCGAAGGACGAGACAACATCACTTCCATCATGCCGTCTCTCCAGCACCCAGGGGGTCCACAATCTAAGCCCCAGCCGGACCTCCAACCCCTCATGACGACAATAGAGAACAGGATGAAATAGGATCAGGGGTCAGTAGGCCTGACCACTGGCCTCACAGACAAGATACGCTGTGCTCCATTGAATCTGATGCACCCAGCCTCCAAATCAAAATTACCAAAGCATGGCACTCAATTCTCAAACTCAATTGGTAATTCCTCAATCGGGAATTCATCTCCCACCTCTCGCCAAGGACTAGATTCATGGGGAATCATGCCCGGTCTTCAGCTTCCAAATCTATCAGGATAAACAACACAGCTCAGTTAGTTGGACAGCTGGTTTGTGATGCAGAGCTGGGCCAAAAGCATGGGTTCAATTCCCATACCAGCAGAAGTTATTCATGAAGGCCCCACCTTTGGTGTGGTGATCTGTAAGTTAAATCACCACCAGTCAGCTTTCCCCATGAAAAGGGGAAAGCAGCCTATAGGACTACTTTTTAAAAAATCTAAATTTAGAATACCCAATTCATTTTTTCCAATTAAGGGGCAACTTAGCATGGCCAATCCAACTACGCTGCAAATCTTTTTTGGGTTGTGGGGCGAAACCCACGTAAACACGGGAGAATGTGCAAACTCCACACGGACAGTGATCCAGAGCCGGGATCGAACCTGGGACCTCGGCGCCGTGAGGCTGCAGTGCTAACCCACTGCGCCACCGTGCAGCCCAGCCTATGGGACTATGGCGACTTTCAGGGGCGGATCTATTATGAAACTTATGAAGCTTAAGCTTCAGAGCCTCTAATCCCGGAGGGGCCCCAGAAACGACTTTAGTCCACATTGCTTAAAAATTTTGAGTCTACTGTATGAGATGGGGTTTTTTAAAAATAATAATAATAATATAGTGTAATTCAATACAAAATAATAGTTAAAATAAAAATGAAACTGTTATTAAAGTATCATGTAGGCTAGCCGTAAACGAAAAAACGTTCAAATTAAGGATGTTTCATTCTAAATATATTTAATATAAAATAATTATAAATAATTGAAAACACTTTTATGACAGAAATACAAACAGTAGATGACGTGTCGTAACAAAAAAGGGAGCCGTTGAAAAGGCAATCACAATGCTAACGTGAATTTTCAACATGATAGCACTCGTGATAGCGATCGCGACAATAATATTTTTCAATAAAGTATTCATAAGGATACAATATTTTAATTACTCCTACTCAAAAATAAATGTTATATTTAAAAAAGTAAGGCAAGGTGAAAAAGGGCTGCAAGCACTCTTTAAAAACATTAACAGGTACGCAGACTATGTACCATGTGCAGACCATTCACTTAACCTTGTTGGAGAAATGATGTGGAGATGCCGGCGTTGGACTGGGGTGAGCACAATAAGAAGTCTTACAACACCAGGTTAAAGTCCAACAGGTTCGATTCAAACACGAGCTTTCGGAGCGCAGCTCCTTCCTCAGGTGAGGAAGGAGCTGTGCTCCGAAAGCTCGTGTTTGAATCGAACCTGTTGGACTTTAACCTGGTGTTGTAAGACTTCTTATTGTTGGAGAAAAGCAGTGTCTACTGTACCTGAAGTTGTTGACTATTTTGGCAGTTTGCAGGAGCTGTATGTTTTCTTTTCTGGATCTCCACGAAGATAGGGGATTTTAAACACACAGGGCAATCTCTAAATTTTTCTCTAAAGAGTTTAAGTTTAACTAGATGGTCTGCACACTATGAAGCAGTCCGGGCAATTAAAAATGGATACAGTATATGGGTATTTTACAAACTCTCAAACATATTTTTGAAGACTCAGAAGAGAAGCCTGAATGTAAACGAGATGCAAAGAATTTATACCACAAGTTGGTAAAGCTGGATATGCTATTTTAACAGTCGTTTGGGAAGAAGTGCTGGAGCGTTTCAACAAAACAAGAAAGAAACTCCAAACCCCTGGTTTTGATGTATTTGAAGGTTATCTTCTGCTATCATCTTTACTTTTGTTTGTTAAAGAACTCAGAGAAAATTCAGCCGATAGGATTGCACACTATGAATCAGAAGCAAAAGGTTTGTGTGAAGATATCACCTCAAGTTATTCTGATGCTTCAAAACGCATTGTTACAAGGTAATTTTCAGATGGAACAAGTGGTATTGTTTCTTAGAGAGGAGCTGACAAATTTAGGATAGAAGTTCTATATCAACTCTATGACTGCTTGATAATCCAGTTACGCAAGAGGATTGACCCATATGAGCAGATTGCGAAAAGGTTCAAGTTCCTCTCAGAATTGGTGAACAATTCTGAAATTGATGAGGCCAGTATTAAACTTATAATATCGTATTACAAAGATGATATTGACCACAAATTAGTAAACGAGTGTTGCCGGTTCAAAGAATATTTGCACCGTAGGAAATCCCAGAACACAGAAGAAAACACGCCATCTAAAATGCAATGCGCAGAAGTTCTTCAGCTTATTTGTGAGCAACACCTAATTGAATTGTTCCCCAATATTACTACTGCGCTTGAGCTGTACTTGACAATGCCTATCACGAGCTGTGAAGCAGAAAAGAATTTTTCAAAGCTATCCTTTATAAAGAACAAATTTCGGTCTACCATGACTGAAGAGTGCTTAAATTCTTTATGCATATTGTCTCTAGAAAATGCCATTGCAAGGAAGCTCTCATGTGACAAAACTGTCCGTGAATATGTTGCTAGAAAAAACAGGAAAAAAAGAGTATTTTGTAAAATGTGCTTCATGTAGTATGTATTCTCATAGGTGTCTAAAATAAAAGATTATATTGACTGTGGTCTTTTCTATGTTTTATTTCATCATTCTATGATGCATCATGCATGTATATAACATTTCCCTAATTTTCATCCCCCCATAACTCGAAAACTAGAAGGCATAGGAAATTTTTATTCACACCAGTGACTTTGACATGCGAGATATCCTATACAGCAATTTTAATCAAAATCTGAGATAGAACATAGAACATAAAACAGTACAGCACAGAACAGGCCCTTCGGCCCTCGATGTTGTGCCGAGCAATGATCACCCTACTCAGACCCACGTATCCACCCTTTACCCGTAACCCAACAACTCCCCCCTTAACCTTACTATTAGGACACTACGGGCAATTTAGCATGGCCAATCCACCTAACCCGCACATCTTTGGACTGTGGGAGGAAACCGGAGCACCCGGAGGAAACCTACGCACACACGGGGAGGACGTGCAGACTCCGCACAGTGACCCAGCCGGGAATCAAACCTGGGACCCTGGAGCTGTGAAGCATTTATGCTAATCACCATGCTACTGTGCTGCCCTAATTGAATTGATGTAGTGGTTACATTTTTTTTTAATTGTGGTGATCTGTCGTGGAACAATCCCATTGAAGAAGATAACAGACAGTGGTTACCCAGACCTCGTTCCTGGTTGTGAAGGGGCCCCCATAACAGTTCAAGCTTCAGGGCCCCAAAAATGTAGGTTCGCCACTGGCGACTTTACTTACTTAAATGAGAAATGAAACATGCGCACATTCTAACAAGGTGGAAGTCGATGCACTAGACAAGTTGAACTGATGGATTACTGGTGGCACTTTTGCTCTGATTTGGAAAGCAACCACTAAAAAAGATGTGGAGATGCCGGTGTTGGACTGGGATGAACACAGTAAGAAGTCTTACAACAACAGGTTAAAGTCCAACAGATTTGTTTCGAATCACTAGCTTTCAGAGCACTGCTCCTTCCTTAATAAAAAAGATGGCCAAGAGCTCAGGGAACAGGCACAGCATGCAAAGCTGATTAATTCCACACAGATATGAAGATACCTTGGACGAAATTATAACTTCAATACCAGAGTACAGGTTAATTAATTAAATTAATTTAAAGTCTGAGTAGGTTACATTAAATCACACGGCTAAAATTATCCCCACAATAATTTACTCCTTCAATTATCAGCAATGGTCAGAATTGTACTAAAGGTCTGAAATGGTTAGAGTAGTGCCACATCAAGAAAACAAACTGCAACTCAGAGCAACCATCAGATTTTTTAAAGTCAACAAAAGTACACAACGTTAGTAGAAATAATGCACGAGGGGGACATCGATCAGGCATAAAAAATGGTCTGGGAATTGGAGCGACTCGTACTGCTCTGGCATGAAATGAACAACCACACACAAACACAGAAAAACCTCCTGCAGATAATTCCTCGCTCCCTGGACAAAGTCATTCCCCTACCCCATAAAAGTCATAACGACGATCTTCCTCGTGGTTGAGGAGAGGAAGGCAGCAGCTCCATTAGAAGTTGGGTTAAGCATTTTTATCTCAGTGGGCTCGTCTGGGCTCCACCAACACTTCTCTCCCAAGTGCAAGGCTGCTTTCGATTTGGGGAGAGGGGCAATTGAGCGAGGGAGAGGCATCAGGAGGAACGCAACCATGTCTTAGATGTTGGCCTTGAACCTTCTCTGCTCTAAAACGACAGAGGGAACAAAAACACCGATTCAAATCGAAGTTTGTTGGAAGATTTAATCCGTCGATATAAACAAAGAAATAAAAAGGAAAAAAAAAAAGTTTTCAAAATCTTCTCTGTGGAACAAACCTTTGCTCTCTACGTTTTGCGTTCCAAGTTTAAACAGACCCGGGAGGGCGGCGGGTAAGTCAGGCAGCACCGCGGCCGTGCCATGAACCTGGAAACGAGCCTATTTAAAGCCCAGTCAGTGCAGCTGGCGGCCTGGAGACAGTGCCGCCGGGAGACTGCAACTGGCCGCCCGGAGTCAATACCGCCGGCCGCCCGGAGACTGTGCCGCCGGCAACCCCCGCTACCTGCTTTCTGATCAACTATTTCGCACTCGCTCACCTTACTCTTCACTTCCACGGCCACCCTCTCCAAACACCTCAGCGTGCTGGACTTGCTGTAACTTCTGTTCATTTTCTCCGCTTGCGTTTTTATCCTTTCTCTCCTTGTTTCCCTCCACCCTCTCCCAAAATAAAACACAAGGTGCCCGCTGCAGGGGAGGGGGCCTCGAGCTGCCCGATCCCCCGGCACAGGCTTTCCTTTCTCTTCGGGTGGGTGGCTCGCTCTCCCCCCCCCCCCCCCCGTTGTCGTTCCAATCGAAATTCGAACGCGTTCTGAGAAGGTCGGACCGTTAACGTGATCCTCCTCCGATTGTTGTCGAGCGAGCGCACTCAGCCCCGCGAGCCTGCACCTTCCTGCGTGCGCATGCGCTCCAACGGCCTCATACCCAGAGCATCACGTCGAGCGTTCAGCTCCTCCCCTCTCCCCGACTGTAAAGTCGTTCCTCCGAGACTCTAGGTGGCGCTGTATCACAGAGGACCACCGTTGTGGAGAGGGTGAAGGGCCGGCTGGGTGGTCGTGGGGGGGGGCGGTCTTTTGTTTTCACGTATTTTCGTATGTGATTGTCAGGCATCCAAGCTGCCAAAGTGACTCAGGTGTAGGGAATGTACTGCCTGGAAATGTGTTGGAGGCAGGTTCAATCGAGGTATTCAGGGGGGCATTAGATGATTACTTGGGCAGAAACAACATGCAGGGGACGGGGGGGGGGGGGGGAGAACAGGCAAGGGGAGTGGCACTAAGTCTTGATGCTCGTTTGGAGAGCTGGTGCATACACAATGGGCCAAATGGCCTCTCTTTGCCCCGTAACAATTCTACTGCTGCGCTGCAGTCAGATGTGGAGCAATAATATATCAGTCCACCAGACACACGTAGAACTGTGCAAGAAACACACTGGACAAAGTCCCAGCAGTTTGAGAATAGAATTGTGATTATTTTACATTCTTGAGAACCAGAACACATAAGGTGTGTCATGTGGGAGTACCTTTAAGAAATGGGTGTTTATCAATGGGTTTGTACATAAATATCTGTAGTGAGAGTACCTTTAAGAAATGGGTGTTTACTACTGCAGTGATGTCAGAGAGTGGGTGGAGCTGGGCTGTCTGTCAGCTTTTTACTTTGGTTTTTGAGCAGGCTGCAGGGTGTGTTTTAGTTCTGTTTTCAGTGTTGGAGCTGAAGCCAGACCAAGCAGGTGTACTGCTGTTCTCTCTGCCATTAAAAGACTATCTCTTGATCATTTGTTAAATTCAGAATTATAAATGTTTTCAGTAATGACCTTAACCTGATGTGCTTCTGATAAAGGTTTTGTTTTTAAGTCGTGTGGATGTTAAAAAGGAAAGCTTAAAGGTTTACTTAGTGTTGTAGTCTTTGGGGCTTGTATTTGAATTAATGGTTGCTAAGATGTTCACTGTATGTTTTAAAAAGGTTAACTTGAGTTCATTGAATAAACATTGTTTTGCTTTAAAAAATGCTTTTCCATTTCTGCTCTACCGCACCTGTAGAGTGGGCCATGTGCTCCCCATCCCACAATCTATTAAAAGTTGTGGGTCAGGTGAACTCCATGATACAATTTGGGGTTCTCTAATCCCTGGCCTATTACAGGTGGCAGCAGGTAACTGCAGGGTGATGAACCATCTCACATTTTATGGGAGTATCCTATATATGAGGAGGTTGCCTGGGTGATCTGCTGCCAGGACAGCCTTATTCTAGGTTCTTCGAGTGCACACCCGCGCATGCGAACTGTGCATTTCTCCCAATCCCACAGGCTTCCACTCCCTGATTCCCTCAGCAACATTACCCCATCCTGTACCCACAGTCTAGAAATCCCATCTCCTCTGCTCTCACAGTCTGTACAGCACCCCCTGCTCTTTTTTAATGTATTTCATTGCAACCATGTATCAAAACAGGAAACATACTTCCCAACAATCAACTATGCAGTCTGTACAGATTGTTCATCTTTTTCACCCCCCCCCCCAACCTCCTGCGACGAACAGCCCCTCAAAAACGGTCACAAACATCCCCCACCTTTTCTCAAACTCCCCTGCTGAGCCCCTTAACTCATACTTTATCTTCTCTAACCGCAAGAAGCCGTACTGGTCAGCCAACCAAGCCGCTACCCCCGGTAGCGATGCCGACCGTCACTCCAGCAAAATTCACCGCCGTGCAATCAGAGGGACGAAGGCCGTGGCATTGGCCTTCCTCCTCTCCATGAGCTCCAGCTTCTCTGAAACCCTAAATATCGCCACCAAAGGGTCCGGGTCCACCTCCTCCTCCACTATCCTTGTCTTAATACATACCAATATATCATGGTGCAGACACACACTGATGGACACACACAGGGACCAATCAACATGTACAAACACCGCAGCCAATCACCAGTTAGAATACACACACTATAAAGGCAGAAGGCACCACGGTTCCCGCTCATTCTGGGTGCTGCCTCTGAGTGTAACAGGAACTTACTCAGCCCAGTATGGACTCACAACACGTGCTGAGAGAATCAACTGGTTTGGACAAGGCTTAGGTCTCTAGTTCAAGTTAGCATTATTTAGACCCACAGTCATCGTGTGTTAGTTAGAAGTAGTTAATAAAATTGAGTTGAACCTTAATCTGTGTTGGAAGTGTGTTCATCTCTCAAGCTTACACAAGCCAACACATCAATCCTGGCTAAGACCGCAAACACTCCAGCCCAGAATCTTCCTAATTTTTCACAACCCCAAAACATGTGCGTGTGATTCGCTGGCCCCTGCCCACACCTCTCACACTCATCTGCTACCCCCTGAAAGAACCCACTCATTCTCACCCGAGTCATGCGCACCCTGTGCCCCACCTTAAATTGTATCAGGCTCATCCTTGCACAAGAGGAGGTCCCGTTTGCCCTTCACAGTGCCTCACTCCATACTCCCCAATTGATCTCCCCTCCCAACTCTGCTTCCCATTTCTCCTTGATCTTCACCACCCACTCACCTCCCTGCTCCCCCAGCCACTGACATATATCCCCAATTTTACCCTCTCCTTCCACATCTGGAAGCAGCAGTCGCTCCAGCAGTGAGTATCCCGGCAACTTGGGGAACCCCCTCCAGGCCTTTCGTGCAACGTCCCTAACCTGCAGATACCTGAACTCACTACCCCTCGGCAGCTCTGCTTAACTCCTCCTGACTGGCGAACCCTTCCTCCAAATACAAATAGCTCCTCCTGACTGGCGAACCCTTCTTCCAAATACAAGTCCCTCACCTTAACCAGCCCCACTTCCCTCCACCTCCTGTATACACTGTCCATCCACCAGGCTCAAACCCATGATTCACGACAGCACCCCATACTCATACGGTTTCCATACCGATGTGCCCCTTTTTTTGTCAAGATTTGGCCACCCAGGGTATTTCTGTGTAAGCTCCAAACATTTTAAGCAGATTTATATTTGAGTTAGATTGTGAAAAATTAACCCAAATTAATGCCAAAGAGAGTGAGAAGACCTAAGTGAATCGTGCAAAGCTAAAATAGCCATTACTGCAGCAATGAATGCAGAGCTCCAGCTCATGATGATTTGAAAAGTTGATGATGTTGTGGAGGATTTTAGAAGTTTAGACAAAAGCGCAGGCAGACATTCAGTAGATTTCTAAAAGACATTGGTGAAGAGGAAAGGGTCAGTAAGGTATTTTCTATGGGCAGGAGAGAACGGGCAAATGGGTTTAATACCGGGGAGATGAGAGAGGACAACAATAAAAACCCAGGCAAAATTTTTGAAAAATTCAGCATAGATCTCCAGCCAAAGTCAAACCATCGGTCCACCAATATAAATTTCAACCCAAGGCAGGAACCTGATGAGCCTGTTGACAATCTCTGAACAGGCTTGAAAAGTGCAACCAGAAAATGTAAATTCAAGGAAAAAATGAAAGACTAATAGCTCAGCTCATTTGGAGCTCTGCATACCCTAATGTACAAAACAATTTGATTGGAAAGGACAAGTTCACACTATTTCAGGCTGTAGACATTGCCAGAACCATGAGTAGACAGATGAAGGAGCTGACTACACAAACAGCTCATCTTCAGTTAAGAGAAAGGCAGCATGATAGGTTCTCTAAAACGACAACAAAAGAATGCACACCAGACGGAGAAAAAGTTATGCAGGAGCTGTGGGTGGCCAGATAAGTTCACAAACAGAGGAAGGAAATAGATCAAAATGAAGAACTTGTGGAAAGCCAAATCAATGGGAAAAGTTGTGCAGAACAAAGAAAGAGGATGGTAACAGGGTCATCAGAAGCAGATTTACAGGGTGAATGAGAAGGGAAAAAAATCCAAAGCATACATACCCTGGAAAATGACAATGCGATTGCGAACACAATAGGAATCATACAACTGAGACAGTTCCCATAGAAAAGAAAGTGAGATAACCATTCAGATGAGCAATGTGAGAAATAAGCGCATAACCATCAATCTGAAGATTGATAATCAGAGCACAGAGTAACATCACCTTGCTCAGCCCTTTCCCGACAAACTTGAAAGAAAATTGTTACCCAAGGAAATATGCTCTGAAGGTGAGCAATGCCCTGACAATGGCATACAGGAGAACTGAGCTTTGAGAGCTAGGAAGAACCTAAAACAGAGAGACACACAAAGGATAAGATGTTGATGTATGTTCTAAGTCATTGGAGTATTTGATGCTGCTATCCTAGGGTTGAACAGCTGTGAAGAGCTGAAGCTTATCACAATAAACCATGAAGCAAAGGAGGTAACAATGAGGGTTGAAGGTGTTAAGACTAATTGAAATGCACCCTCCAAGCAGAAGCAAGGAAGGTGTGGTGTAAATGTGTCCAGTGTATTTTGCTGTGTTGGTGAGGTGCGATGAAAAGATTTGAATATCATATCATTGATCCAGCAAAGAAACCAGTTATCCATTCCCCACATAGAAGTAAAGGAAAAGCTTTAAAGAGTTTCAGGAGATGGAAGAAAAGAAAATGATCGCCAGAGTCTAGAGATTGGCTAAATTCGTTCATGGTGAGTGAGAAGCCAAATAGATGTTTGAAAATTTGCCTGAATCCCAAAGTGCTTAAGCAGTGAAAAGGAATCTCTCCTCAATTCCTCAATTGGATGAGATCATGCCAGTACTGGCAATGGCAAAAGTTTACAGCAAGCTCGATGCCAGAATTAGTGACAGAAACATGAAGCTTGACTACGGATCTTCACTGGAAAAAATAAATTACTGCGGATAACTGCAGATCCTTGGGCTAGGGATCTTCATGTTGACAATATTCAACATACTCTTTCATCAGAACGCCATTCCAGAAAAAGTCATAGCTATCTCTGAGATGGAAGTTCCAAAAGATAAGGACGATTTGAGAAGTTTCCTTTATTGATCCAGTACTTGAGAATTTTCATATCGTAAATATAATAATCTTTATTGTCACATATAGGCTTACATTAACGCTGCAATGAAGTTACTGTGAAAAGCCCCTAGTCGCCACATGTCGACGCCTGTTCGGGTACGTGGAGGGAAAATTCAGAACGTCCAAATTACCTAACAACAACCAAAGAGAAAATGGTGGAAAATCTCAACAGGTCTGGCAGCATCTGTAGGGAGAGAAAAGAGCTAACGTTTCGAGTCCAGATGACAATTTGTCAAAGCTTCCTGTACCAGCCTCCCCGAACAGGCGCCAGAATGTGGCGACGAGGGGCTTTTCACAGTAACTTCATTTGAAGCCTACTTGTGACAATAAGCGATTTTCATTCATTTTTCATTGTCATCTGGACTTGAAACATTAGCTCTTTTCTCTCCCTACAGTTGCTGCCAGACTGCTGAGATTTTCCACAATTTTCTCTTTGGTTTCAGATTCCAGCATCCGCAGTAATTTACTTTTACCTAACAGCATGTCTTTTGGGACTTGTGGGAGGCAACCGGAGCACCCGGAGGAAACCCACGCAGACACAGGGGAGAACGTGCACACTCCGCACAGACAGTGACCCAAGCCAGGAATCGAACTGCGACCCTGGCGCTGTGAAGAAACAGTGCTAACCACTGTGCTACCGTGCCGCCCTATCAGAACACAGCAAAGCTACAAGAGCTGATGAGCGAAGGTATTGAGTACCAGTGGTCAGAGTTGCATGCCTCCCACAGGTCCCAAAAGACGTGCTGTTAGGTAAAAGCAAATTACGGCGGATGCTGCAATCTGAAACCAAAGAGAAAATGCTGGAATATCTCAGCAGGTCTCGCAGCATCTGTAGGGAGAGAAAAGAGCTAACGTTTTGAGTTCTAACAAATTCAAAGAAGAAAGTATGCAAGGAGACAGGTCTGACAGTCTACAACATAGAGAAATCTGTACTCTTCAATGAGAATTTCACAAAAGGACTGGGTGCAGACCTGGTACAAGAGTGGAAACCAATAGCATTTGTATCCAAATCTCTAACATCTACTGAGACCAGAGGGAGAGGTATTGGCAGTTGTGTATGGATGTGAGAAATTCCACACATCGCAAGAAAGATCTGTGAGGAGCACCAACAAGACTCTGCAAGCTTCGAAGTTATGATTTTGTTCTGAAATACAAGCCAGAGAGAGAAATGGTACCAAGAGACACCCTATCTTGGATGTCAGCACAGGAAAAACCTGAGGTAAAAGTTCTAGGTATAAAGATCCATTACCGAGTGAGCATAACACGACAGAAACTGTGTCAAATAAAAAATGAGAGCAATGATGACAAAGAGTTGCAGATGCTCTCTCAGCAAGTGATACAGGATGGCCTAATAAGATACAGCAAACACAGGCAGCAATATGGTAGTACTGGTTTACTGTAGATGACTTCTCACTAGAAGATGGTGTCCTGCTAGCTGGTTCGGGAATAGTCATACCAAAAACAATGCAATGTAATGGACTGAATTAGAATTTCCTTCCGCTGCCTGTGATCAGTACGTTTGTGGAACAGATACATGGATACATAGAATTTACAGTGCAGAAGGAGGCCATTCGTCCCATCGAGCCTGCACCGGCCTTTGGAAAGAGCACCTCATTTAAACCCAGAACTCCGCCCCATCTCCGTAACCCAGCAACCCCTTTTGACACTAAGGGCAATTTAGCATGGCCAATCCACCTAACCTGCACGTCTTTGGACTGTGGGAGGAAACTGGAGGAAACCCACGCAGACATGGGGAGAATGTGCAGACTCTGCACAGACAGTGACCCAAGTCTAGAATCAAACCTGGGACCCTGGAGCTGTGAAGCGACAGTGCTAGCCACTGTGCTGTCTTGCCACCCTAACAGGGGTGTATTTTCTTACAGTCAGGGTGGGAATCCCAATTAAATATTTCCCAACTGCAAGCTTTTTGTAAGTTAAAAATAAGGGCGGTTGTTTATAATAATGCCCAAGAAACGCAATGTCTCACTCGCCTCACACACACTTTCGTACACACAAAGTTAGATTTAGAAGACAGTAAAACAATACAGATGCAACTTATCTCAGTCTCCTGTGGTAGACCTGCCATTTCATAGATCGAAGTGATGCTTTAAAGTTGAAGTGAAAGTCTGTTATAACAAAGAATCCTCAGTAAGCTGTGAGGTTTCTTGTAATTTCCAGGAAGTTGGTTCTCAGGTGAACTCAAAGTTGGAAAACATTCAGGGGAATCATTCTCCCATTTCATTCTCCCACTTTCAAGGTGTTGCTGTTTATGACCTTGGCTGCCTGGACCCCAAATCTGTCACAGACAGAATGTTTGTGTGCACATACGGAAGTAAGTTTTGTATGGAAAGTGTTCTGTCTTTTTTTACCCTTGCCGTGAGTTTTCAAATTAAATAACTCAGCAGCAAGATTTTGTGAGTTTTAAAAACATATAAGGAAGACCATTTCTTATATGTACCCTGAATGAACGCAACATCACACCTTAGGTCTCACACTCACACACAGAGATCAGATACAGATAAAAACAGTGTGCCTTTACAGATTATAATTAATTCAGTCTCTGATTTACAATTTCCAGTCTCCCATGTGGCTGGCCTATGGTTTCTTGAATGGATTCAATGATTTAAAGTTGAAGTGATGGTCTTGCAAAGGAAAGGTTTCACAGCAGGTTGTGAGGTTTCTTGTAGTTGAATATCTAGGTGGCTGGTTCTTAGGTGAACTTTGAAACTGGAGCATGTTCAGTTGGCTGCTTGATGATTTGGAGCTAGTTTCAGAGTCTGCTTCTCAGGCTGCCTGACATCAGATGGTTTTTAAAAGGCAAAGCCTTTCTCTGTAGCTATTGTTCCATTGGTGTTTTTCTGCAGTCTGTCCTGGTCTCTTTGATTTTTGGATGAATCTTGTTTGCTCAAGCCAGTTTGGACCACATGACCAATACTGGAAATTTTCCAATATTTTTTCAAAGAGCCGGTCCCAGTGAGAAAACTAGGAAGAATCACGATGGCAGGAAAACCCTCCGTATATTCAGATTCTTTAACAAAAATGTTTTCCATGTGTTTCACACCACTTGCTTCTGATTTGCTCACCCCGGGATAACGTGATCTCTGTAATTGGTGGGCACTCCTTTTACATGTGGCAGCACGGTAGCATTGTGGATAGCACAATCGCTTCACAGCTCCAGAGTCCCAGGTTCGATTCCGGCTTGGGTCACTGTCTCTGCAGAGTCTGCACATCCTCCCCGTGTGTGCGTGGGTTTCCTCCGGGTGCCCCGGTTTCCTCCCACAGTCCAAAGATGTGCAGGTTAGGTGGGCTGGCCTTGATAAATTGCCCTTAGTGTCCAAAATTGCCCTTAGTGTTAGGTGGGGTTACTGGGTTATGGGGATAGGGTGGAGGTGTTAACCTTGGGTAGGGTGCTCTTTCCAGGAGCCAGTGCAGACTCGATGGGCCGAATGGCCTTCTTCTGCACTGTAAATTCTATGTCTATGTCTATGTATCCCCAGCACATATTCCAAGTCCAGTTGGGGGAATGTCTGCCAGGAAGACACCACGCTTAATGGAGGAAGCCCTCACTAAACCTCTGGAGGCGTGATATCCTCTACCCGTGATCGCGCAAATGTCCAGCAAACGAGGTCACCAACCCCGAGTAGGAGGCAGTAGCCATATTGGTGAGTGCCAGCTCGCTGCCCAAGAGGACAGGGGTTACGGTGCCAAAAGGAGATGAATGACTTTCATGCAGCCAGGGTAAGTCGACTTCCTCTTGTCTCCCATTGCACCGCTTAACACACCCATCACACCTCCATGGTGATCTCCCATCCATCTCATGGGGTACCAACACTTGCTATGCTGCTCCTGGTAGATAATCTAGTCCTCACATCTCCCCTCCCACTCAGCTACTACGCATGAGTGACCTCATCACCATCTGACCTGGTAGGACGCCCACCTACATTCTCCCATCTGTCCCATTGCAGGACAAACTGGATCACAACCAAAATGAGGGGACGCAACCTGCCCGAGTCATATCCAAACTGAAAACCCTGATGCCCTTTCAGGAGAGAGCCCTTGAGCTTCCTGTTCAGGTCAATCAGGTGACCAGCACATGCCATCCTCATGCCCTCTGGAGGCCACAGACCTGAGCAGCTTTGAGGGAGACATCTCAGAGATCAGCATTGAGGAAGTGTCACCCTCAGCCTCCACTAGTGCAGATAATCACACCTCGGTGAAATTTACTAGTCAGCAGATTTCAGGGTCACTCACTGGTGAGCACTCACAGCTTAGGATCCACAGCAAGTGGAGAAAGGAACTTCCCAGGGATCCAGCACTTGGAGGGCTGCTGGAGCCCAGGACTCTGCACAGCCCCAGGCCATTGACTTGCCCTTGGATAGGATCGTCCCAGAGCTGCTGGAGCTACAAAGGCAGAGTTGCAAGCACCAGGAAGGGATGACAGCATCCCTCCTCAGACTGCAAGTCCCGTCGCCTTCTGTCCAAGGAGATGGTTCCATCTCCCTGATGCAATGAGGCTAACACTGCGAGGGTGGCATCTGCAGTGGAAACTTTGGGGCAGGACGCACACTCCATGGTGGGGACTGTCAGCATCATAGTTCAGTTTATGACCTCCATAGCTGAAGGCATAAGCTCCATGGTGCTGGGCTTCAACTGCATGGTGCACTTGGAATCCACAAGTGTCAGCGCCAGAGGACAATAGGGATTCGGGAATCTCACTCCTCCTGCTCCTCCATCCCATGAAGGAGCCCAGGGGACTTAGTGGTCGACTACAGAGAATGGCCGACTGCCGGGAACTCTGGGTACTTATACCCCACCTCGGAGGCGGGGCCTACTTGCCTCTCGACCAATTGGAGAGCAGTCACATTACTAGTCCCAACCAATCGGACGAGAGGCACATGACCAGCCAGAGCCAATGGGAAGCCAGTGCTCTGCACCAGTGGCAGTGCTCATATCCATACCACCACACACCCACCCACTCACACTGTCACTCCCCCGCACTGAGTCACTCACTCCCACACACACCCATCAGTCACTCATTCCTATACACCCGTCACTCAGTCACTCGCTAGCCCGTCACTCAGCCAATCATAGCCTGTTTCTCTCCCTGGTTTTCTGCTGATATGCTCACTAGTCAGCTGAACAGCAGCAAATGTGGGAGAGAACCAGCCTCTGATTGGAGCAGCAGTTCCAAGCAGAATCTTGCATTGAATCTTGCATTGAACCATTAGTGGTGGCACCATGACACAGTGGTTAGCACTGCTGCCTCATAGCACCGAGGACTCGAGTTCGATGCCGGCTCCGGGTCACTGTCTGTGTAGAGTTTGCACATTCTCTCCCTGTCTGTGTGGGTCTCACCCCCACAACCCAAAGCTGTGCAGGTGGATTGGTCACAATTGCCCCTTAATTTAAAAAAATTAGTTAAATACGAATATGAAAAACAGGCATCAATATTAGATGTAAATGATTCAAAATATAAATCTTATGTATAAGTTGTTCAAATTGTGAATTTGAGCGGCACAGTGGTTAGCACTGCTGCCTCACAGCTCCAGGAACCTGGGTTCAATTCCAACCTCGGGTGACCATCTGTGTGGAGTTTGCACTTTTTCCCCATGTCTGCGTGGGTTTCCTCCAGATGTTCCAGTTTTCTTTCACAGTCCAAAGATGTGCAGGTTAGGTGGATTAGCCACGATAAATTGCCCCTTTGTGTCCAAAAGGTTAGGTAGGGTTATGTGGATAGGATGGAGGCGTGGGCTAAAGTAGGGTGCACTGCCTAACAGCCAGTGCAGACCTGATGGGCTGAATGGCCTCCTTCTGCACTGTAGGGATTCTGTGATTCTGTTCTAAATTGGTTGACAGGAATTTTGAAATCTGTCTTCGGGGGTGGCCTAGAAGGCTTCATTGGCCACACGTGGGTCATACCTTGGACAAACCTGGCCTCGATTGAAAACCTTTTAACCTTAGTTGCCTCCATCCCAAAATCAAACTAACCACCATGAACATACATGTTCGACAGTTTGCAGACAACTGCAGTGACTATGTCTAATCTGCACCAGATTTGCAAACCACTCTTCATATTTTGAATCTTGCATACAAGAAACTTTGGATGCAATTGAATGGCCTCGTCGCTCCCGACTTGGTGATGCGACGAGGCTGTGCGTGAGAATGCCGATGCTTGAACGTCTCACAAGATCTAATGAGATCTCACGAGATGTCGCAATCTGGATCTCGCCCATGCTGGGTGAGATCCAGATTAACATATTTAAGTGAGCCATTAGGATCATTTAATAATGTGGCCAATCATACCACGGCCTGGGAACGCGCCATGGCGCCGTTTAGCTCTATCCACACAAATGTGGACCAGGGATAATGGCACCTGGCCGTGGGGGGGGTGGGGGGGGGGGGTGTTCTCTCAGGCCATGGGAGGCCATCGGATGGTCTGGTTCTGGGTAGGGTGATACCCTGGCACCTGGCCATTTTGGCACTGCCTGCCTGGCACCTTGGCATTGGCAGGGGCACTGCCAGGGTGCCAGGCTGGCAGTGCCAAGGTGCTCAGATGCCAGGTTGCCCGTGTCAGGGATCAGGCCCGGGAGTGTCCTGTCCTTAAGAAGTGGGGTGAGTGGGGCTCAAGGATCCCCAAGAGGTAAGTTGGGGCAGGGAGAGGAGTCCAGAGGCTGCGGTGGAGTGTCTGAGGTGGGTCGACAGATTGGGGCGGCATTTAAAAATGGTGCCCCAATCTTCCTACATTGATGACCTGAGATCGTCAGTGCAGGAAATGAGGTGTGCAGCCTCGGTGAGACGTTCCTCGCCGAGGCCAAAGAAATGACAGAGCCCTGTTTGATAGCGGCGTCGTTCTCGATGCTGCAGGTGCAGAGAAAGACCCCGCTATACCTGTCCAAAACAGGACTCTGTTTTTTGCTCTTAAATCGCACCCTTGTCCTGTCCTTAAATGTTGTCAAAACAAAACGTCTATCGTGGTCTCTGCCTCATTTTCTCATTGTTTTGTACACTGCAGGTTACCATTTATGTACAGGCTCTGCACAGACTTGAGAGGTCCATGATGACATCATCTCCATGCATGGTGTTGGGGTGATGACGTCTATCCCGCCCTGCCCCCTCTGCATTGCAGAGGTGCTCAGTATCCATGGTTTCTGACAGTGGCCACCCTAGATATGAAGAACTTCCTAATACTTCCTTTGTCCTCGTTTTGAAGATTTTCCAATACCATTTCAATATACCCTTTCAAAAGTCATCCTTCATAGGCCTCCTTTCCAGGCTGAAAATCCCAAGGCTCTTTATAAATTCCTCCTTGTGTGCTTCCCAATTTGGAACCCCATTTTTTCCCTGAGTTAAGGTAGTTTAATAAACTGGTGACATTTTGGGTTTCCTTCTTCAGCACAATGCTGGCGATTCTACAGATGGAATTGGAGCCCAGTCACCTGCTGGCCATATTCGGGGTGTCAGACCTGCCAGAGCTGCAAATGGGCGCATGGGCATGTGTCTTAGCCTTTGCCTCACTGATCGCTCGCAGGCAGGTGTTGTTGGAGTGGAGGTCAGCTTCTCCACCCAATGCTTCGGTATGACTGGGAATCTTATAGAGTTTTTGCATCTTGAGAAAATTAAGTACATGTTAAGGGGTGCAATTGAGGGGTTTTATAAAAGATGGCGGCCTTTCATTCTGTTCTTCAAAGAGATTGTCACCGTCAGCTGTTGGGGGGTGGTTGGGGGTGGGTATGGTTTGTTTTATTTTATTATTCTGTATTCACTAAAAGAATGTGCAATAAAAGTATTTTTAAAAAAAGATAGTTTAATAAGGACACGGGGAAACAACACCAAATAAAATAAAGAAATGTAGTTTTATTCACAACATGATGGCACGATCCAACGGCCACACTACGGCATAGCTTAGCTGATAAAAACCGGGAGACCCTGCTCTCGGGGTATAACAGGCTTGCAATGCCTCGAGAGATCTAATGTGATCTTAGAACATAGAACAGTACAGCACAGAACAGGCCCTTCGGCCCTCAATGTTGTGCCGAGCCATGATCACCCTACTCAAATCCACGTATCCACCCTATACCCGTAACCCAACAACCCCCCCTTAACCTTACTTTTATTAGGACACTACGGGCAATTTAGCATGGCCAATCCACCTAACCCGCACATCTTTGGACTGTGGGAGGAAACCGGAGCACCCGGAGGAAACCCACGCACACAGGGGGAGGACGTGCAGACTCCACACAGACAGTGACCCAGCCGGGAATCGAACCTGGGACCCTGGAGCTGTGAAGCATTTATGCTAACCACCATGCTACCCTGCTGCCCCAAATCTTGTGAGACATTGCGATGTAAATCCTGCCCATTGTGGGCGGGATCACGTTTTGTCAAATCTGCATATTAGAATGAGACAGCCTCACTCTAATGTGCAGTTTCCTGAGGTACCTGAGGCTTTGGGATTCAGCCCTTTGCCTTGGGGACTTTGGGGAGTGGCGTTCAACACTGGTCCCCACAAACGGGGACGAGACGGAACGGCACTAGTGGGGCTCTCCCAGGGGATCAGAGGTCCCCAGCTGTATGCCCTTTTGGCAGGGTGGTGTCCTTTCACTGCTGGTGCCACCTGGGCACCCTGGCAGTGCCACTGTATGTGGATAGTATGTTTGGGCTGGGGTGGTGTTGGGGATTGCTTCGAGGGCCTCAGAGCGGAACTCCCCAGTGTATAATATGAGGCTATGTGTGGCCTCTGCCGTGGGTTTCCCTGCTGAGGCCCCTAATACAACACAAGTTATGTTGAATAGCCATGTGCTTCTGAGTGCTGTGAGGGTCAGGAAACACGCAGCTAAATGCGCTCACTATGGGACTTTATTTCCATTTTGTTGAATCAAGCCCAATATATATACTAATCGGTAGGTCCCTCCCAGGTTCCTGTTGGTGGTCGGTGCTTTACTGGACGACCTTTTAGATAAAGGTTCATAGAGATCCCCCACCCCTAGTGGGGGAGACCATACTCTGCAAGGACCACGGGGAAGATAATCGGGCAGCACAGCCGTTAGCACTGTTGCTTGACAGTGCCAGGGACCCGGGTTCGATTCCCGGCTTGGGTCACTGTCTGTGTGGAGTCTGCATGTTCTCCCCATGTCTGCGTGGGTTTCCTCCGGGTGCTCCAGTTTCCTCCCACTAGTCCCGAAAGACGTGCTTGTTAAGTAATTTGGACATTCTGAATTCTCCCTCAGTGAACCAGAACAGGCGTCGGAGTGTGGTGACTAGAGGCTTTTCACAGTAACGTCATTGCAGTGTTAATGTAAGTCTACCTGTGACACTAATAAAGATTTATTATTATCTTTCCCATCCTCTAGTCCCCGTGCGGGCTATTACAGATAGAAACCCTAAAATTATTATTCTTGTTTTCAAATCCCTCCATGGCCTCGACTCTCCCTGTCTGCAGTCTCCTCCAACCCTCCTCTCCAATTTTAATTGTCCCACCACCAGCAATCGGGTCTTCAGCTGCCTAGCTCTTATGTTCTGGAATACCACTCTAAATGTCTCCATGTCTTTAAGAAGCTCCTTAAATCCTATTTCTTTGATCACGTTTTTGGTAATCATGTCAAACCTTGTTTGATAATGCTCCTGTGAAGCGCCCTGAGTCATTTTACAATGATAAAGATGCTATGTAAATACATATGTTCTTTTGATTATGTAGTTCGACATTCAGACAGCTTTGATGATTGCTGTTCGACATTATTTTGTAGAAAGTCTAATAAGACTCCTATGTCTCTTTTCAATTCATCATTTGTCATTGCAACACAATTCATGGAATACCTAATTGTTTAATTTTCCACGCTTTGTGCAGCATTTTGCACCTGACAGCAATAAATTTCATCTGCCAGTGCACTTTGCTTGTCCAACTCATTCTAATTTTCAGCTACTTATATTGATGCCACTGCACAACCGGGTGTCATCAGTAAACTTGACCACTTCACATTGAGTGTCTGAGTCTAAAGAGAAATATTGGGTGAGGTTTAGTGGGCTCATTCGCCACGGCCGCAAATCCCATTATGGCCACAAAAATCTCGTTGGATGGCCATAATGGGATCTGCGGCGGTGACATTTCAGAACATGGGGCTGGATTCTCTGCAACCCGATGCCGAAATTGCCGTGCCGCGTATCCCCTACCTGCGGCCATTGCTGGAGGCCCCCCCCGCCATTTTCTGCCCCTGACCAGCGTGGATCTAATGTGGTCCTGCCAGTCAGGATACTCGTGTGGCGGCCTGGTGTCCTCAGACATGCCGGGAGTGAGACCCCCGTGGTAGTGCCCCTGGAAAAGATAAAGAGCCTCTCGTGAGGGGTCTGGTTGGTCGCGGTACATAAGAGGGACCTAATAGCGTGGAGTGCATCTGGGAGGCCTTCCTGCCATTGGGAGATTCCTGGACCGGAGGGTCAGTAGGACGGTCTTCCAGACCGTCGCATTCTCTCTCTCCATCTGCCCGTTCCCCCTGGGGTTATAGCTGGTAGTCCTGCTCGAGGCGATGCCCTTGTCGAGCAGGTACTGACGCAGCTCGTCGCTCATGAAGGACGAACCCCTGTCGCTGTGTACGTAGCTGGGGAAACCAAACAGGGTGAAGATACTATGCAGGGCTCTAATGACTGTGTGGGTCATATCGGGGCACGGGATATCGAAGGGGAAGCGGGAGAACCCGTCTATTACGTTCAGGAAGTACACGTTCCTGTTAGTTGAGGGGAGTGGCCCTTTGAAATCAATCGCGAGGCGTTCAAAGGGCCTAGATGCCTTGACCAGGTGGGCCTTGTCTGGTCTATAGAAGTGCGGTTTGCACTCCGCACAGATCGGGCAATCCCTGGTGACAGCTTTTACCTCCTCAGTGGAGAAAGGTAGATTCCGGGCTTTAATGTAGTGGGCGAGCCGGGTGACTCCCGGGTGGCGCACGTCCCGCGGGACAGGGCATCTGGGGGCTCGTTGAGCTTCCCCGGTCGATACTTGATATCGTAACTATAGGTGGAGAGTTCGATCCTCCACCGCAGAATTTTATTGTTTTTAATTTTGCCCCTTTGCGAGTTGTCGAACATGAAGGCAACCGATCTTTGGTCGGTGATGAGGGTGAACCTCCTACCTGCGAGGTAGTGCCTCCAGTGACGAATAGCCTCCACAATGGCTTGTGCTTCCTTTTCGACTGCCGAGTGTCGAAGTTCCGAAGCAGAGAGGGTTCGGGAGAAAAATGCGACTGGTCTCCCTGCCTGATTTAATGTGGCTGCAAGAGTTACCTCTGAGACGTCGCTCTCAA
Organism: Scyliorhinus canicula; assembly: GCF_902713615.1. Taxonomy (NCBI): domain Eukaryota; kingdom Metazoa; phylum Chordata; class Chondrichthyes; order Carcharhiniformes; family Scyliorhinidae; genus Scyliorhinus; species Scyliorhinus canicula. The sequence continues at coordinate 48,148,645 of NC_052150.1, forward strand.
ACTGAAAGGGGGTGGATTCATCCACCGCCAGCATGGCCGCTTTGGCGATGTCCTCCTTGATGCAGTTGAAGGCCTGGCGCACCTCAGCTGACAGGGGCAATAGTGTGGCCTTAAAGAGTGGGCGGGCTTTGTCCGCATATTGAGGGACCCACTGGGCGTAATAGGAAAAAAAATCCCACGCACCGTTTGAGGGCCTTGGGACAATGAGGGAGAGGGAGTTCTAAGAGGGGGTCGGGTCGGGGCCCAGGACTCCGTTTTCCACGACATAGCCGAGGATGGCTAGTCTGGTCGTGCGGAAAACGCATTTCTCCTTGTTATATGTTAGATTTAGTTTCTGAGCCGTCTGGAGAAAACGGTAGAGGTTGGAGTCGTGGTCCTGCTGGTCATAGCCGCATATGGTAGCGTTATCCAAGTACGGGAACGTGGCCTGCAGCCCGTACTGGTCCACCATTCGGTCCATTGCTCGTTGGAACACCAAAACCCCATTTGTGACGCCGAAGGGAACCCGGAGGAAATGGAAGAGGCGGCCATCGGCCTCGAACGCCGTGTAGTGGCGGTCCTCCGGGCGGATTGGGAGCTGGTGGTATGCAGACTTTGGTCCAGTGTGACTGCGCTGAGTTGCAGGTAGTCGGCGGCTCGATCAGCTGTGCTGGAGTGGCCCCGTGATGACTGCCCTCTGAGTTCGTAGTCGTCGAGGTGAGTTTCAGAGTTTGAAGGGGATGGATCCCAAGATGGCCGCCCCCATGAGTCGCACATGGCCGGCCACATGGAGGAGGATTGCCAAGATGGCTGCCCCCATGAGTCGCACATGGCCGGCCGCATGGAGGAGGATTGTCAAGATGGCCGCCCCCATGAGTCGCACATGTCGGGTGGGGGCGGAGTCGGCATACAGGCTGCAGCATTTCGGGGCCTGCGGGCCTGTGAATTCGGGGAACGAGTGCTTTGAGCCGTGGGAGGGTTAGAGGCTGGGGCTATCTTTGCCAGACATACTCTGGATTAGTGTCCTTTTCACCCGCATCTGCTGCAGGTCGCATTGCGGGCTGGGCAGTGTTGCCGTGGGTGCTGGGGCTGGCCACAAAAGTGGCAGGCTGGGGCAGCATTGTGGCTGGGCGGCCGCGCGGCGCAGGCCTGGCGGAGTTGCTGGTCGGGGGCCCATGACGGGGTCCGCGGGGAACGAGGTGAGGCTGCGAAATGAGACCTCCATAGTCGTAGCAAGTTCAACAATATCTTCAAGATTTTGGGCCCCCTTTTCCAGCAGTCACTGGCGCACGTAATTTGATCACAGGCCTGCAACAAAGACATCACAGACAGCAAGTTCTCTATGCTCTGCAGCACTTTACAGCCTGATAGTTACAGTCCCGAGATAGAGTTTTTAGTTCTCTGAGGAATTCTTCGAGTGATTCCGTAGGTCGCTGGCGGCGAGTAGTAAACACGTGTCGCGCGTAGGCCTCATTTACAGGCCTCACGTACATTTTATCGAGTAGAGCTAGGGCTTCAGAATATGAGCCGGTACAGTTTAGTTGAGTGGATATACGATGGCTCACCCGTGCGTGCAGTAGGCTGAGTTTCTGCTCTTCCGTCATTTCTGTGGTGCTTGCTTCAGCCAGGTAGGCCGTAAAACATCGGAGCCAATGCGAAAAGATTTCTTTCGCCTCTGCATCCTGTGGGTCGAGTTCCAGTCGCTCAGGCTTGAGGGCTGATTCCATGGTTGTTCCTTACTGTTTCCTAAGTTGATTAAATTGATGTGACCATCAAGACATGAGACACGTGCTTTAGGATGTGAACAGTGGTTTTAATCAACTTACAACAGAGCCAGCCTGTAACACGATGAACTCCAGATGAACTGGTGGCTGGCTCTTCGGCATCATCCTTTATACGTCAGTCTAGGGCGAGGAGTCGTGGGTGGACCCAAGGGTGGAGCCCAAGTACAAACTCCTGTACATTCCCAGTGCAACTCCCCCTAGTGGTAGGGCAACGCAACTGCTCGTATGTCGAGCTTACAGTGACATGGTATAATATATATTACAGTGTGAATTACATTCACCACAGCGCGCAGCCGATCGGAGACACTATTTAGGAGGTCCAGCTCCGCGATCTGAGTCCGCCATGGAGCACAGCGTAGCCGCTGGAGGCCGCCGCCATGCACATGCGTGGCCTCTGACACGGAAGTGCGGTGGCCCGTATCTGCAGCTAGAGCTGTGAGTTTCACAACAGGTCCCTGCTAGCCCCCTCTAGGGCTATGAATCCAGTTTTTTTGGCATGAAAGGTCACGGTTTTCACGACGGTGTGGGGACATAGTCCCTGAAACGGAGAATCCAGCCCCTGGTCAGAAGACGTTGTTGTGTTCCTGGAGAGAAACAGGTCGGTTTTCCGTGAACACCTGACACTTTGCCATCCGGCAATGTGCCCTGACACATTGTACTCAATGTTTTCCCCTATCCCGAAAGAACTCCTCTAATGAGCATTCAATCATTGATTTCTCCCGTTCAGTATGTACTTTTATCCATTTTCAGTGTTTACCTAAGTTCCCGGAATTTCAAGGAAGAAATTGCGAGGCATCTGGATAGAAATTGTCCCATTGGGCAGACGCAGCATGGGTTCGTAAAAGGCAGGTCGTGCCTAACTAATTTAGTGGAATTTTTTGAGGACATTACCAGTGCAGTAGATAACGGGGAGCCGATGGATGTGGTATATCTGGATTTCCAGAAAGCCTTTGACAAGGTGCCACACAAAAGGTTGCTGCATAAGATAAAGATGCATGGCATTAAGGGTAAAGTAGTAGCATGGATAGAGGATTGGTTAATTAATAGAAAGCAAAGGATTGGGATAAATGGGTGTTTCTCTGGTTGGCAATCAGTAGCTAGTGGTGTCCCTCAGGGATCCGTGTTGGGCCCACAATTGTTCACAATTTACATTGATGATTTGGAGTTGGGGACCAAGGGCAATGTGTCCAAGTTTGCAGATGACACTAAGATGAGTGGTAAAGCAAAAAGTGCAGAGGATACTGGAAGTCTGCAGAGGGATTTGGATAGGTTAAGTGAATGGGCTCGGGTCTGGCAGATGGAATACAATGTTGACAAATGTGAGGTTATCCATTTTGGTAGGAATAACAGCAAACGGGATTATTATTTAAACGATAAATATTAAAGCATGCCGCTGTTCAGAGAGACTTGGGTGTGCTAGTGCATGAGTCACAGAAGGTTGGTTTACAAGTGCAACAGGTGATTAAGAAGGCAAATGGAATTTTGTCCTTCATTGCTAGAGGGATGGAGTTTAAGACTAGGGAGGTTATGTTGCAATTGTATAAGGTGTTAGTGCGGCCACACCTGGAGTATTGTGTTCAGTTTTGGTCTCCTTACTTGAGAAAGGACGTACTGGCGCTGGAGGGTGTGCAGAGGAGATTCACTAGGTTAATCCCAGAGCTGAAGGGGTTGGATTATGAGGAGAGGTTGAGTAGACTGGGACTGTACTCGTTGGAATTTAGAAGGATGAGGGGGGATCTTATAGAAACATTTTAAAATTATGAAGGGAATAGATAGGATAGATGCGGGCAGGTTGTTTCCACTGGCGGGTGACAGCAGAACTAGGGGGCATAGCCTCAAAATAAGGGGAAGTAGATTTAGGACTGAGTTTAGGAGGAACTTCTTCACCCAAAGGGTTGTGAATCTATGGAATTCCTTGCCCAGTGAAGCAGTTGAGGCTCCTTCATTACATGTTTTAAGGTAAAGATAGATAGTTTTTTGAAGAATAAAGGGATTAAGGGTTATGGTGTTCGGGCCGGAAAGTGGAGCTGAGTCCACAAAAGATCAGCCATGATCTAATTGAATGGCAGAGCAGGCTCGAGGGGCCAGATGGCCTACTCCTGCTCCTAGTTCTTATGTTCTTATGTTCTTATGTTCCCAAGGCTTTGAGATTGACTAATGACCTTTACTAAGGATCCTCTTCAAATTATTTTGGAAGTTCCCTCTTTCAGAGACTTAAGTACTTTGTGACAAGCAGCATGGTCTGAATATTTCACCTATTGGGTGCATGCACTTGGCAGGCCCAGAAGCGGAACAAAATGTGTTCCCGGCTGCGGCCGTCCCAAGAGCACAATTTCATGCTGGTTGACCAACTGATGGCCATCCTGTGTGAATCGCGCCGTGTGAAACCTCCGCACTGCCAGGAAAGAGTGGTGTTAAGAACAGGGAGAGTGTGTTCTGGCATTTCCAATGTGTTCCCTCAGGGGGACAGCCAATGCTGAACTGTCTCAGGGAGCTGCTGACTAGTGAAAAATAAATATTGAGTGTCTGGGCATCGCAATCATACACAGGCATCAGTCCCCAGACACATTTGTTAATTTTATTTCGGCCTGGCAGTTCATCCCAGCCTGGATTGAGGTTGCAGCTAAATTTTAACGGCCGCCTGGCCAATCACCCACCCCCAATCATAAAACAGACGGGCTACGGAAAACTGTGTTGCATTGGCCCCTTGATGAACTGAATTGCCTGCCTGATTGTTACCAGGCACGTTACCGACTCTTGCACATGCCTGCCGACTGAAATATTGTGCGAGTGCGTGGTGACGTTGGGATGCGTGCCCGATGTATTCTCCCATGGTCACACCCACTTCGGATTTGGGGGTGCACCAATCCGAACAGCGTAAACTTCTGGCCCATATCTTGTTTTTGGAACACAACTTAAAAAGGTGTTCGCTTCATGAAGAAACACTGTCTTCCTTTGTTTCAGGCTGAAACATATCTTTCACACATCAGAGGAAATGATTTGTTGTCACTGGAGACCTGAAATGGGAAGAATTCCAAACCCTGATCCTAAATCCTTCTTTCATCTTGATGTACACAATAAAGCTACACTTACATTCCTGCAACCAATGAAATATTGTGATGGTGCCGTCTTCTCTGTCGAGTGTCTGGGATTCATAATTTCACTCCAAATAAATGTCAGAAGTTCTGAGTCTGGATTGGTTTTGTAGCATCTCCCTGCCAGAATAGCAGAAGAGCTTCTTGATCTTTTTCAAATTGCGCTATAGAAGCTTTAAGATCCACTCAGATCTGAAGAACAGATAGACAGTGCCTCTGTTTAATGTTTCGTCTGATAAACAGTGCTTCCAGCATTGCAACAATTGATCAGTATTGTAGTGAAGTGTCAATCTAGTTCATTGCTCAAGTACTGGCTGCCTCACAGTTTTATTACAGTGTGGTAAACAACACTTCCTGTAATTCCCCTTTAAGATTGCTGCTTAGTCACACAATGACGCATCTTAAAGGGATGGCTTCTCCTGCGCAGCCTGTTTACTCTCCATGTAGCTTAGAGAGAACATTGATTGCTATTTTATACCACTAAAATAAACACTGTAAAAAATAATTAAATAAATGTTGAAACATTCACTTTGGCTCTATGGTTCTTTTGTCCTACATTTTCTACCTTTCCGTGGTTTTGAATATATCGTTCCTGATCTAAATTTAGATTTTCATTAAAAATTAATATTCTTTGCTTTACCTTTTTCATTGCTTGTCATATTGCCAATTTGAAATACCAAGTTTGTTTTCCTTTTTGTATGTGATTCCCGCCATCAATTCTGTAAGTGGGATACCTTCAAATATTGTCCAAAAACAGTGGTCAATTCAATTGACTCAATTCAAGGGTCAAAATATTTAAGATAAATCTGGTCACATCATTGAAATGACCAGTCGATCCTGAGCGTTGTCAGTCACTCAGCAGAAACTGGAAGAGAGAAAAGTTACAACATGAGGTATTGCTTGCGTGACCTGTGCAACATCCTCCATTGATTTATAGTGTTGTGATGTAAATTAATTTCTCCCACTCAGTGACGCAGACAACATGAAAAGGGAGACAGTGGCATAGTGGCCATGTTGCTGCATTCGTAATTATGAGACTCAAGCTAATGCTCTGAGGATGTGAGTGTAAATACCAGCAGCTAGTGGAATTTAAATTCAATCTGGAATATAAAGATAACCTCAGTGACTGATTCTTATAAAACCCATCTGGTATGCTAATGTCCCTGTAGGGAAGGAAATCTGCCATTCTTACTTGGTCTGGCCGACATGTGACTCCAGGCCGACAGCGATATGGTTGACTTTTAACTGCTCTCTGAAATGGCCCAGCTAAGCCACTCAGTTCAAGGGCAATTCGGAATGAGCAACAAATTGCCCTTGTCAGTGATGCCCACAATTAATCCCGTGAATTAATTTTTTTTAAATGAAGATGATCTCATTAGTTAACAGGGGCAGTATGGGGGTGAAATTGGTTTTGGGTGGTTGCACAATATCTGTGATAGTGAATAAGCAACCCTGTTTTATAATCCACGTGATTTTCCATTCCAGTGAACTCCGAAACCAAGTTCAAGCACTCTGTTGTTACAGTCAGGAGAGGATGAATTTTTAAAAAATTTAGAGTACCCAATTCTTTTTTTCCAATTAAGGGGCAATTTAGCGTGACCAATTCTCCTAACCTGCGCATTTTTGGGTTGTGTGGGTGAGACCCACGCAGACATGGGGAGAATGTGCAAACTCCACATGAACAGTAACCCAGGGCCAGGTTTGAACCCGGGTTCTCGGCGCAGTGAGGCAGCAGTGCTAACCACTGCGCCACCATGCTGCCCGAGGAGGGGATGAATTTAAACAGCCTTCATTTCTTCTCTTACTACCCATCCCTAAGTAGAAACACGTTTTTGATTTCCCCCTTTATAAGTAGTGGCATATTTGTCCAAAATCGTCTGTTTGGTGTGAGCCAGCCATCAATTAATAATCCCCCACCAAACTCAGGGCTAGGTAAAATAAGAGGGCTTGTTTATTTTACACGCACACAAAATACGGGAAAGGAGTTTTGCAATGTCTGTCCCTTTTTAAACTCAAACAATAAAGGAGAGATAAGGGAAAGAAAGGGGTAAAGGAAAAGACCACAATAAAAATAAGAGATGGATTCAAGCGAGTCCAGGGTCCAAAATTAGAAGTCCAATGGCAAATTTCTGTGAGGGTAGCATGACTGTTGCATGGTGATCCGTCTTTCCAGAAGTGGGGACAATGCATGTATTAGTCTTGAAGGCTCAGGTTCAGAACCTCCACTTCTCCGGTAGTACACAGTATAGATAGGCCAGGCAATTTTAAACCTGGACCAAGCTCTTTCTGCTGCCCTTTTTTTGATAGTAAAAGGTAGACAGCGACAGGCTGCTTGCCTCGAGTTCTGCTTCCCTTCTGAGGTCAAACAGCGACTGAAGATAAAATCCAAAATAAATTAATGCATAATTAAAGGAATTCAGACAACTCAAGTCTCGGTCATGTGACAGGATGGTTTTGAGTTGAGTTAATCAGGCAAAGAAGCCCCCCAGTGTTTTTTGGAGCAGGTAATGATGGGGATATTAGCACCACATTAGAGATTAGGAGGTACAAGCAATCATGCTACCTGACGCCGAGGTCCCAGGTTCGATTCTGGGTCACTGTGTGGAGTTTGCACATTCTCCCCGTGTTTCCGTGGGTATCGCTCCCACAGCCCACAGATGTGCAAGGTAGGTGGATTGAACATGCTAAATTGCCCCTTAATTGGAAAAAAATGAATTGGGTACCCTGAATTTATAAAAGAAAAAAAAAAGAAAGCAATATAGCAGCAGATGGGGATACACAAAATCCATCAATGTCACAAACTTTAATTGTGTGTAGTTTATTAAGATGTATTTGAATGATTTGGTGCAGTGCAGGTAGCATCAAACATTTAACAATTTCACGTCACTTAAGCAAGTTCAGTTATAAATGTGAAGGCACCGCTGTTGTAAAATTGGACAGGATAAAATAGAACATAGAACATAGAACAGTACAGCACAGAACAGGCCTTTCGGCCCTCGATGTTGTGCCGAGCCATGATCACCCTACTCAAACCCACGTATCCACCCTATACCCGTAACCCAACAACCCCCCCCCCCCCCCCCCCCCAACCTTCCTTTTTAGGACACTACGGGCAATTTAGCATGGCCAATCCACCTAACCCGCACATCTTTGGACTGTGGGAGGAAACCGGAGCACCCGGAGGAAACCCACGCACACACGGGGAGGACGTGCAGACTCCGCACAGACAGTGACCCAGCCGGGAATCGAACCTGGGACCCTGGAGCTGTGAAGCATTTATGCTAACCACCATGGTTATATAAATAAAACGTTAATTGTCTAATAGATGAATCCCATCTCACCTTTGCCCTCCAACCTATTTCTTTCTGTCACAACATCTACTTTTCTTTCACTCTATCTTATTGTTACAAAGATGGGCTTCTGCATTTCCTGTCTTGTCCATCCACAATGTCCGCATAGGCACTAGGTTTATTATTCTGCACCCTAACCTAAAATCCCTACATTAAACTTGCAGGTAAAATAAGAATAGAGAATGTGGGAGGTTAAACCAGAGGAAGAGTATTTAATGCTGCATTTGCATTGCACTCTGCAGTTACTGTTTTAACTTCCTGTTTTGAGAGGTGTGTCAGGTGCTCACCTCAGTCAGGTGACGACCTTCTTAAATACTCAAAATCACAATCCGCTGAGGTAATTCAAACTGCAAACACAGTTTTAACCCTGTGCCATAGAAATTACACACCATGTCAACTGTGCACTATGCAAACTGACATGGAAAGCAGCTCCAAATGGATCCAAGGTTTGCTATTCAAGTCACATATTGAAACCTTAGGTTTCCCCTGGCCCGGAACTTGCCCTTTCTCCTGAAAACTATTGCCCCCTGACCAGATTCATCAACTGCTCCTGCTCCTGAGTGTTGGCCCCCTCATCATTTCCACCATTTTGTAGGAGCCTGTCGTCGAATGTGGTGTGAGGTCCAAGTGTTAAAAATGACCTCTCACCAGCGTGGCCCTGTGAACTTGTCACTCCCCCCCCCAATCCCACTCCTGGATTTTCCTCTCCCCCCCCCCCCCCCCCCCACAACCCCAGACAGTAGTCTGACCCCATGTTCAAATGGGCTCTTGTCTCATTCTTTCCCATGCGAAAAAATGATACTACTTTATCCCTCCCACAATCACCCTTTCATTTGAATATAAGGCAGCCTCTTAAAATCCACCCATTGTATCATCAAGTTCCACCTGGGCTTTCTCTTACTGTTTTCATCCTTTGTAGTTTTCTGCACGTGGGCCCTTACTATTCACATAGGTGTGACTCTTCCTCACCTGCAAAAATGTTCAGATGTTATTTTTTATTTCATTGTGGTAAACAGTTCATATTGAGCTCAACCAAGAAACTGCAGTTTGAGGCCAACACTATCAAAACAAATCTTAATGTTCTCTACTCTTTTTGAATTGTCATTAATTGCCATCAACCAGCACGATAAACGAACACCTTTCAGAGGGCATTATTTAATGTGACTTTCTTCCAATACGTGTGTTAAAAGGCTATGATTTTTCAATTTTCAACTGACTGGATATTTTACGATTTGAGCTGAGACAGAGCAGACTGCCTTAAAATGCAAGACCACATTCCAAGTTGAAGGCCAGAGGCCAACAAAACATCCTCCGGGGAGTGTGGAGGGGGAAGAGTTTTCCTGGCACCCTTCGAAACTCGTAACTGTCCACGGAAGAGACGTTAAAAATGCCAAGTACTGGATATATTGAAACAATGGCTGCCACAGGCAGACCCTCCTGGAAATACGCAATCGCTGGAATTTTCCAGCCGATCTCGCCAGCGGGATCTCCTGGTCCTGCTGACAGCGAACCGCCGCTGCCGGTTTCCCGGTGGCAGTGACGTAGAATGGGTAACCCTGCTGAAAATAGTGGGATCGGAAGATCCCGCTGCCAGCCAATAGTGGGCCACCCCCTCTGCCAGGAAAGACGCCTCATTGGCAAGCGGAAAACTCTACCCAATGGGTGAGGTATTTCAAAACAAGGCTGCCAACCACTAGAGAAAGATTGCAAGTGATACAGGCAGTGTCAAAAAAGTCTCCAGAGAGGAAACAGGCTGGGAGCTGCTTCTGCTACCCGCCGCTCTCTTTTGGAATAATTATGTTGGTTGGTTTGAGAAGCCAACACTACCAGAAACCTACCAGCGAACCACAATCTTGTAAGAATTGTAACATCCTCTACATCTGCCACATCCCAGAAACCAGCTAACCTAAATCGGCTGCAACATTTGAAATCTACACCTCAAGGACAATCAAAGGACACTTACCGTATATGCTTTTACCTTTTTTTATTGGACTCTGACTCCCCCTATTTCTTTTTTTTTTAATAAACAATTTTATTGAGGTATTTTTGGCATTGTAAACAGTTAGTGTACAACAATGTGCAAATATCAACCCAAAACATAGTGCAAATGACCAATCCTCTCTCATAAACAGTACCCACCTATTTATCCCCCCTATTCTACTCTAATCTAACCCCCCCACTCCCCCGCTGATGTTTAATTCCCCACTAAGAAGTCGATGAATGGTTGCCACCTTCGGGCGAACCCCAATAAAGATCCTTTCATGGCGAACTTAATTTTTTCCAGACCAAGAAAGCTCGAAATGTCCGAGACCCATACTTTGGTCTTCGGGGGCTTTGGGTCCCTCCATGCCAACAGTATACGTTGCCGGGCTACCAGGGAAGCAAAGGCCAAGACATCGGCCTCATTCTCCTCCTGGACCCCCAGGTCTTCCGAGACCCCAAAAATTGCCACCTCTGGACTCATCACCACCCTAGTTTTCAGTACCTGGGACATGACGTCCGCAAATCCCTCCCAGTATCTCCTAAATTTTGGACATGCCTAAAACATGTGGACATGATTCGCTGGTCCTCCCGCGCATCTAGCTCACTTGTCTTCCACCAAAAAATTTGCTCATCCGGGCCACCGTCATGTGGGCCCGGTGTACGACCTTGAACTGAATCAGGCTGAGCCCAGCAAATGTTGCAGTTGAATTTACCCTACTCAGGGCTTCCGCCCATACCCCGCCCTTCAGCTCCTCGTCGAGTTCCTCCTCCCACTTGAGCTTCAGTTCCTCTGTCTGGGACTCCTCCCCTTTCATGAGTTCTTGGTAAATATCCAAGACTTTCCCCTCTCTTACTTCTCCCCTAGAAACTACTCTGTCCTGGATCCCATTTGGTGGGAGGCGTGGGAAGGATGGGACCTGTCTGCGTATGAAGTCACGCACTTGCAAGTACCTAAAGCCATTCTCCCTTACTAGTCCGAATTTCTCCTCCAAGGCCCTCATATTCGAGACGCTCCCCCCCAAGAACATATCGCCCATCCTCCTCACTCCCGCCATGCTCGGAATCCACCGTCCATGTTCCCAGGGGCGAATCGGTGGTTGTCGCATAATGGAGACCAGACCGATGCTCCCACCTCCCCTACATGTTTCCTCCACTGGCCCCAGATCCGCAGGGCTGCCACCACTACCGGGCTGGTGGAGTACCTGGCCAGCGGGAGCGGTAGGGGAGACGTGACCAGTGCTGCCAGACTAGTGCCCCTGCACAAAGCCACCTCCACTCGCCCCCAAATAGACCCCGTACCCACCATCTAACTCCTTAGCATGGCTATGTTGGCTGCCAAGTAGTAGTTGCTGAGGTTCAGCAGCGCCAGCCCCCCCTCGCTACAGTTCCTCTCAAGCATCGCTTTCTTCACCCGCGGGGACTTCCCCGCCCAGACAAAGCCCATAATAATCTTGTTGACCGACCCTTTTGAAGAAGGACCGCGGGATAAAAATCGGTGGGCACTGAAAAATAAACAGGAACCTTGGGAGGATTGTCATCTTTATCGTCTGTACTCCCCCCACAAGTAATAGCGGGAGTGCATCCCATCTCTGAAACTTGCTCTTCATTTGTTCCACCACTCTAGTCAAATTTAGCTTGTCCAGCCTGCCTCAGTCTCGTGCCACCTGTATCCCCAAGTATTGGAAACTTTCTCCGACCATCCTAAACGACAGCCCCTTCAACCTATTCTGGCCCATTGCCTGCACTACAAACATCTCACTCTTAGTCATGTTCAGTTTGTACCCTGAAAACCGGCCAAATTCTCTCAATATTCCGAGTATACTGTCCATCCCGGCCAGCGGGTCTGCTACATACAGGAGCAGGTCGTCCGCGTACAGCGATACCCTGTGCTCCACCCCTCCCCTAATCATTGCCTTCCACCCCCTCGCAGCTCTCAGGTTAATCGCCAGAGGCTCTATGGCCAGTGCGAACAGCAATGGGGAGAGTGGACATCCCTGTCTGGTCCCCGGCGAAGTCTAAAATAGTCCGATGTTGTCCTATTCGACCTTCCGCTAGCTTTTGGGGCCTGGTGCAATAGTCTGACCAGTCGTCAAAGCCCTCTCCAAACTCGAATCGTCCTAGTATCTCCCACAAATAGTCCCACTCCACCTGGTCAAAGGCCTTCACGGCATCCATTGCCACCACTGTCTCTACCTCTCTGCCCTCCGAGGGCATCATGATCACGTTGAGTAGTCTTCTTAAGTTGGCTACCAGCTGTCTGCCTTTAACAAAGCCTGTTTGGTCTTCCCCGATCGCCTCCGGGACACAGTCCTCAATTCTAAGCGCCAAGACCTTAGCCAGGAGCTTGGCGTCGACGTTGATCAGGGAGATTGTTCTGTGTGACCCACATGCTTCCGGGTCTTTATCCTGTTTTAATATCAGCGAGATGGTAGCCTGTGACATCGTCAGGGATAGAATCCCTCTGTCCCTCGCCTCGTTAAATACCCTGGTCAGCACCGGCCCCACTATCTCCGAGAACTTTTTGTAGAACTCCACTGGGTACCCATCCGGCCCCGGGGATTTACCCGACTGCATGGCCTTCAAGCCCCCCAGTACTTCCTCAGCTCTAATCGGGGCCCCCAGTACGTCTACTAGCCCCCTGCCCACTTTTGGGAAGGTCAGTCCGTCTAAGAAGCGCTTCATCTTCTCCAGCTCCTCAGAGGGTTCCAAGGTATAGAGCTTGCTATAAAACTCCCAAAACACCCTGTTCAGTCCTGATGGGTCATCCACTCTGTTTCCCAGACCTTCCACTGCCCTGCCTATTTCTCTGGCCGCCTCCTTCCTCCTGAGTTGCTGCGCAAGCATTCTACTAGCTTTGCTTGTGGACAACATTCCCAGCTTGGCCTGCAGTCTCTGTCTATCTCTAAGTAGATCCTCCCTCGGGGCCTCTGCGTGTTCTCTGTCTGTCCGGTGAATCTCCTTGACCAGTCTGTCCATTTCCGCTCTGTCCGTTCTATCTCTGTGGGCCCGGATTGAAATCAGCTCCCCCCGTACCTCCGCCTTCAGCGCCTCAAACAGGGTCGCTGCTGAGACTTCCTCTGTGACATTAACCTGCAGGTAGTTCTGCATGCACTTCCACAATCTCCCGCACACCCCCTCAACTGCAAGCAATCCTCCGTCTAACCTCCATTGCGGGTGCTGGTAACTCCCTTTGCAGACATGCAGGTCAACCCAGTGTGGGGCATGATCCAAGATGGTGATTGCCGAATACTCCGTATTTTTTACCCCGCCTACACAGTCCCTGCTCACGATGAAGAAATCGATTCTAGAATATACTTGTGCACATGCGAGTAGAACGAATATTCCCTTCCCCTCGGCCGTCTGGCTCTCCATGGGTCTACCCCCCCATCTGCTCCATGAACCCCCTCAGTTCCCTTGCCATCGCTGGGATCCTACCCGTTCTGGAGCATGACCGGTGTCAAGGGCCGTGTTGAAATCCCCACCCATGATTAGCTTGCGTGAGTCTAAGTCTGGGATTTTCCCCAGCAAACTTTTAATGAAGTCAGCATCGTCCCAATTTGGAGCATATACATTCACCAGGTCTACCCTCACCCCCTCAAGCATTCCACGGACCATAAGAAATCTACCACCTCCATCTGCAATTGTGCCCTCTGCCTCAAATTGAACCCGTTTATTGATCATGATTGCCACCCCCCTGGATTTAGAGTCTAAGCCCGAATGGAAGACCTGGCTAATCCAGCCCTTCCTTAGTCTGGTCTGGTCGGTCACTTTCAGATGTGTCTCCTGCAGCATGATTACGCCCGCCTTTAGAGCCCGTAAATGCGCGAACACACGGGCCCTCTTGACTGGCCCTTTTAGTTCTCTGACATTCCAGGTGATCAGCCTGGTTGGAGGGCACCTGCCCCTCCCCGTGCCGGTCAACCATAACCCTTCTTGGGCCCTCCCCCAGCCCATGTGCCACGCCCCTCCCGGTTTGCCTCCTGGCAGTTCCCACCCCGACCTCCTCTTTGTTACCTAATTTAGATCCCTCCCATGTCAGCAGAATGGCTTCCCCCCCCCCCCCCCCCCAGCAACAACAACCATCTGTAACCCGACCCCTGCCATATACTGGATGTATGCACACCCCCCACCTGGCTTCCTTGACTAGATTCCTGCTAGCCCGGTGACTCATCTCTCCGGCGCCCACTTTTCTCGCTTCCAATGTTCCCCCCAGCTCATCCCCCCCCCCACCTATCCTCACCAATTCCCCTGGTCTGTCCTGCTCGAGCAGTCTGTCTGAGATAAGGAAAATCAAACGACAAAGGGAAAACAAAACAAAGAACCGAGACCGCTCCAGCTGTAATGCTATTCCAGTTGTGTACACAGCTGAGAGATACCAATCGCCCCTTTCTGTGCTTTAATAAAAGAAAAACACAGCAACACATACCCACGTAACCCCCCTGCATCAAATAACTTTAACCCCCATTGCTTCCCGGCCAGATTTCTGTTACGATGGAAGCTCCAAAAAGAAAAAAACACAAAGAAAAAGCAAAAATAAAAAATAAAAGAGAGAGGGGGCACCCGTCTCCTCCTCGCCCCTTGTAACCAAAGGCAGCGAAAAAAGTACAAAGTACCTGTGTAGCAGCAAAAAGTAGAAAGTCAGTCCAAGAAAAATAGAAGTCACGTAAACAGTAATACTCAGACTCGGGCTCGAGTCCGTGGGTACTCAGTTCGGCACCAGTCCCTGATCCTTTGCGAACTCCATTGCCCCATCGGGGTCCACAAAGTAGTAATGCTGGCTCAGGTGTGTGACCCAAAGACACGCCGGGAAGAGCAGACCGAACTTCACCTGCTCTTTGAACAAAATCTCTTTAATTGGTTTAAAGGCTGCTCGTCGCCTGGCCACCTCCTGACTCAGGTCCTGGTAGATGTGCAGGACATTGTTGTTCCAATATACAGCTCTTTGTGCTTTTTGCCCACTGAAAGACACGCTCCTTATCCGTGAACCTGTGGAACCTGACCACCACTGGTCAGGGGGGGAACCCCCCGGTCGCGGCTGCCTACCCTGCACTCTGTGTGCCCCATCCAGCTCCAGCGGTCGCGTGAAGGAGTTAGCCCCCATCAGCTGCTGCAACAGGTCTGCCACAAACGTCGTGGCGTCCACTCCTTCGGCACCATCCGGGAGGCCAATTATTCTCAGATTTTGTCTGCGGTGTCTGTTTTCCAGGTCTTTAAGTCTGTCAAGCAGCCTTCGCTGTCGCTCCTTTAACCCATCTATTTATATTGCAGCGATCGTTTGTGTGTCCGCCTGTTCCTCCACCGCTTGCTCCAGCTCCTTGACCTTTTTGTCCTGGGCCTCTAGCCTTTGGTTCAATTGCTCCAGCGCTTTCTGAAGCGGTTCTAAGTTATCCCGCTTCAATGCTTCAAAACTTCCTTTTAGAGGGCAGCACGGTGGCCTAGTGGTTAGCACAACCGCCTCACGGCGCTGAGGTCCCAGGTTCGATCCCGGCTCTGGGTCACTGTCCGTGTGGAGTTTGCACGTTCTCCCCGTGTCTGCGTGGGTTTCGCCCCCACAACCCAAAAATGTACAGAATAGGTGGATTGGCCATGCTAAATTGCCCCTTAATTGGAAAAAAATAATTGGCTAATCTAAATTTTTTTTAAAACTTCCTTTTATGACCTGCAGCATATTGTCCAGCGCCACTTGGATCGTCTGGTCCGTGGTCCATACGTCAGCCATCTTTGATCCCGAGTCAGCACCCACACCACTTTGTCTCTGCCCTTTCTTTTCCTGCTTTCGCTGTTTTCTGTTCTTTGCTTCCATACAGCTCTGCACATTTAACTCAGCAACTTTGTGGCCATCTTTTCTAGCGCTGAAAAGTTCCGAAAAGTCGGGAAACCAAGTCCAGAAATCAGGCCGGAGTGAGAGCCACCGAATGTGTGGCTCACTCCCTCATAGCCGCCACCGGAAGCCAGCGACTCCCCCTATTTCTGATAGCTCTGTGTGTATGTGTTCAAATTTGTGTGTGTGGCTGTTATTTGGAAGCCTCGTCACACCTGACTTAGTGTTGGGATGAGGACGTTAAATCCCGCAATTAGCCTAGATTGAGATTTGCGATGCTTTAAATGTTCCGCGAGATTTAACGGAATCTCGCAGCGCATCGCAAACTGGATCTCGTTCTTGCTGGGCAAGATCTAGGTGAGCACAAATATGCATTTACCAGATTCACCGGGGTCCGTGATTCGCTGGCTTTGCCAGTAAGGCATCAAACGAGCGTGGTTTGCTATTGGTTCACAAAGTCGTGAACCAAGCAGTGATGGCACCTCGGGGAATCTTGCTGGGGAATTGAGGTGCCTGGGCATTGGGCAGGATAGCACCCTGGCACTCTCCCTGGCATCTGGGCACCTTGGCACTGCCAGCCTGGCACTTTGGCATTGCTACCAATGCACCCTGGCAGTGCCACCCTGGCACTGTCAGAGTGCTGAATTGGCACTGCCAGGCTGGCTCGAGCCCTGCAAGAGTCCCAGGTTGGCATTGACAAGGTGCCCAGGTGTCAGGTTGCCTGTGCCAGGGATCAGGCCAGGGGGTTGGCCTTGCCCATAAGAGGTGGGATAAGAGGTGCTCGAGGACCCCGGAAGAGGTATGTTGGGTGAAGTGGGGGGGGCGGGTCCTGAGGCTACGATGGAGGCACTGAGGGGCGTTGAATTTTTGACTGCCTTTAAAAATGGCGCCCTGATCCATGAATAGTCTTTCTGCGCTGTTGAGTTCAGCAAAATGGCTTAAAGAGTGGCCTCGGGAGTTCTTTGCCGAGGCCAAGAAAAACAGCAAAGTGCCGCTGAATGGACTTTCTTGGTGCTGTAGGCACCGAGGGACACCCCGTAAAACGCTCCTTTCAGTGGTTTCTAACTTGAGTCTGCTGAATTGCGTCATGTGAGTGTGTGTGGTGTGTACATGCGTGTGCGGTGTGTGTGTGCGCGCGCATTCATGTGTGGTGTGTGTGTGTGCACATGTGTGTGTGGTGTGTATGTGTGTGTGCATGTGTGGCGTGTGTGCGGTGTGTGAGTCGTGTGTGGCATGTTTGGTGTGTGTGGTTTATGTGGCGTGTGCAGCATGTGTGAGTATGTGGGGCATGTGTGGTGTACATGTGAGTGCGCCTGCTGGATGTGGAGTGTGTAGGATGTGAGTGTGTGTGTGAGAGTGCGCATGCTGGATGTGAGGGTGGGGGGGGGGGGGGTGTGAGTGTGTGTGTGAGAGTGTGCATGCTGGATGTGGGGGTGGGGGGTGTGAGTGTGTGTCTGAGAGTGTGAATGCTGGATGTGGTGTGTGTGGGGTGTGAGTGTGTGAGACAGTGTGCATGCTGGATGTGGTGTGTGTGGGGTGTGAGTGTGTGTGTGAGAGTGCGCATGCTGGATGTGGGGGTGGGGGGGTGAGAGTGGGAATGCTGGATGTGGGGGTGGGGGGGGGGTGAGTGTGTGTGAGAGAGTGTGCATGCTGGATGTGGTGTGTGTGGGGTGTGAGTGTGTGTGTGAGAGTGCGCATGCTGGATGTGGTGTGTGTGGGGTGTGAGTGTGTGTGTGAGAGTGCGCATGCTGGATGTGGGGGTGGGGGGGTGAGAGTGGGAATGCTGGATGTGGGGGTGGGGGGGGTGAGTGTGTGTGAGAGAGTGTGCATGCTGGATGTGGTGTGTGTGGGGTGTGAGTGTGTGTGTGAGAGTGTGCATGCTGGATGTGGTGTGTGGGGTCTGAGTGTGTGTGTGAGAGTGTGCATGCTGGATGTGGTGTGTGGGGTGTGAGTGTGTGTGTGAGTGCGCATGCTGGATGTGGTGTGTGTGGGGTGTGAGTGTGTGTGTGAGAGTGTGCATGCGGTGTGTGTGTGAGTGCGCATGCTGGATGTGGTGTGTGAGTGTGTGTGTGTGAGTGTGCATGCTGGATGTGGTGTGTGGGGTGTGAGTGTGTGTGTGAGTGCGCATGCTGGATGTGGTGTGTGTGTGAGTGCGCATGCTGGATGTGGTGTGTGAGTGTGTGTGTGTGAGTGTGCATGCTGGATGTGGTGTGTGTGTGTGGTGTGAGTATGTGTGTGTGAGTGCGCATGCTGGATGTGGTGTGTGAGTGTGTGTGTGCATGCTGGATGTGGTGTGTGGGGTGTGAGTGTGTGTGAGAGTGCGCATGCTGGATGTGGTGTGTGTGGGGTGTGAGTGTGTGTGTGAGTGTGCATGCTGGATGTGGTGTGTGAGTGTGTGTGTGTGAGTGTGCATGCTGGATGTGGTGTGTATGGGGTGTGAGTGTGTGTGTGAGAGTGCGCATGCTGGATGTGGTGTGTGTGTGTGGTGTGAGTATGTGTGTGAGAGTGTGCATGCTGGATGTGGTGTGTGTGTGTGGTGTGAGTATGTGTGTGAGAGTGTGCATGCTGGATGTGGGGGTGGGGGGGGGGTGAGAGTGTGCATGCTGGATGTGGTGTGTGGTGTGTGAGTGTGTGTCTGAGAGTGTGCATGCTGGATGTGGTGTGTGTGGGGTGTGAGAGTGTGCATGCTGGGTGTGGTGTGTGTGGTGTGTGAGTGTGTGTCTGAGAGTGTGCATGCTGGATGTGGAGGTGCGGTGGGGGGGTGAGAGTGTGCATGCTGGATGTGGTGTGTGTGGGGTGTGAGTGTGTGTGTGTGAGTGTACATGCTGGATGTGGTGTGAGTGTGTGAGTGTGTGTGTGAGAGTGTGCATGCTGGTTGTGGTGTGTGTGGGGTGTGAGTGTGGGTGTGAGAGTGTGCATGCTGGATGTGTGTGTGGGGTGTGAGTGTGTGTGTGAGAGTGTGCATGCTGGGTGTGGTGTGTGTGGGGTGTGAGTGTGTGTGTGAGAGTGCGCATGCTGGATGTGGAGGTGCGGTGGGGGGGTGAGAGTGTGCATGCTGGATGTGGTGTGTGTGGGGTGTGAGTGTGGGTGTGAGAGTGTGCATGCTGGATGTGTGTGTGGGGTGTAAGTGTGTGTGTGTGAGTGTGCATGCTGGATGTGGTGTGTGTGGGGTGTGAGTGTGTGTGTGAGAGTGCACATGCTGGATGTGGTGTGTGTGGGGTGTGAGTGTGTGTGTGAGAGTATGCCTGCTGGATGTGGTGTGTGTGGGGTGTGAGTGTGTGTGTGAGAGTGTGCATGCTGGATGTGGTGTGTGTGGGGTGTGAGTGTGTGTGTGAGTGTGCGCATGCTGGATGTGGAGGTGGGGGGGTGAGAGTGGGAATGCTGGATGTGGGGGTGGGGGGGGGGTGAGTGTGTGTGAGAGAGTGTGCATGCTGGATGTGGTGTGTGTGGGGTGTGAGTGTGTGTGTGAGCGTATGCATGCTGAATGTGGTGTGAGTGTGTGTGTGAGTGTGCATGCTGGATGTAGTGTGTGTGGGGTGTGAGTGTGTGTGTGTGAGTGCGCATGCTGGATGTGGTGTGTGGGGTGTGAGTGTGTGTGTGAGAGTGAGCATGCTGGATGTGGTGTGTGTGGGTGTGTGTGGGGTGTGAGTGTGTGTGTGAGAGTGAGCATGCTGGATGTGGTGTGTGTGTGTGGGGTGTGAGTGTGTGTGTGAGAGTGTGCATGCTGGATGTGGTGTGTGTGGGGTGTGAGTGTGTGTGTGAGAGTGTGCATGCTGGATGTGGGGGTGGGGGGGTATGAGAGTGTGCATGCTGGATGTGGAGGGGGGGTGTGAGTGTATGTATGAGAGTGTGCATGCTGGATATGGTGTGTGTGGGGTGTGAGTGTGTGTGTGAGAGTGGGCATGCTGGATGTGGGGGTGGGGGGTGTGAGTGTGTGTGTGAGAGTGCACATGCTGGATGTGGGGTGTGTGTGGGGGTGTGTGTGTGGGGTGTGTGTGGGTGTGTGTGTGTGTGTGGGGGTGAGTGTGTGTGTGGGGTGTGTGTGTGTGGGGGTGTTGTGTGTGTGTGGGGGGGGTTGTGTGTGCGGGGGGTTGTGTGTGTGTGGGGGGGGGGTTGTGTGTGGGGGTGTGTGTGTGGGGGTGTGTGTGTGGGGGTGTGTGTGTGGGGGTGTGTGTGTGTGTGGGGGTGTGTGTGTGGGGGTGTGTGTGTGTGTGGGGGTGTGTGTGTGGGGGTGTGTGTGTGGGGGTGTGTGTGTGTGTGTGTGGGGGTGTGTGTGTGGGGGGGTGTGTGTGTTGGGGTGTGTGTGTGTGGGGGGGGTTGTGTGTGTGTGGGGGTGTGGGGGTGTGTGTGTGGGGGTGTGTGTGTGTGGGGGTGTGTGTGTGGGGTGTGTGTGTGTGTGTGGGGGTGTGTGTGTGTGGGGGTGTGTGTGTGTTTGGGGGGTGTGTGTGTTTGGGGGTGTGTGTGTGGGTGTGTGTGTGTGTGGGTGTGTGTGTGTGTGGGGGTGTGTGTGTGTGGGGGGGTGTGTGTGTGGGGGTGTGTGTGTGTGGGGGGGTGTGTGTGTGTGGGGGGGTGTGTGTGGGGGGGGTGTGTGTGGGGGGGGTGTGTGTGGGGGGGGTGTGTGTGTGTGAGTGCGCATGCTGGATGTGGTGTGTGTGTGAGTGTGCATGCTGGATGTGGTGTGTGTGTGTGCTGTGAGTATGTGTGTGAGAGTGTGCACGCTGGATGTGGTGTGTGTGTGTGGTGTGAGTATGTGTGTGAGAGTGAGCATGCTGGATGTGGGGGTGGGGGGGGGGGTGAGAGTGTGCATGCTGGATGTGGTGTGTGTGGTGTGTGAGTGTGTGTCTGAGAGTGTGCATGCTGGATGTGGTGTGTGGGGTGTGAGTGTGTGTGTGAGAGTGCGCATGCTGGATGTGGTGTGAGTGTGTGAGTGTGTGTGTGAGAGTGTGCATGCTGGATGTGTGTGTGGGGTGTGTGTGTGGGGTGTGTGTGTGTGGGGTGTGAGTGTGTGTGAGAGTGTGCATGCTGGATGTGGTGTGTGTGGGGTGTGAGTGTGTGTGTGAGAGTGCGCATGCTGGATGTGGAGGTGGGGGGGTGAGAGTGGGAATGCTGGATGTGGGGGTGGGGGGGGGTTGAGTGTGTGTGAGAGAGTGTGCATGCTGGATGTGGTGTGTGTGGGGTGTGAGTGTGTGTGTGAGCGTATGCATGCTGAATGTGGTGTGAGTGTGTGTGTGAGTGTGCATGCTGGATGTAGTGTGTGTGGGGTGTGAGTGTGTGTGTGTGAGTGCGCATGCTGGATGTGGTGTGTGGGGTGTGAGTGTGTGCGTGAGAGTGAGCATGCTGGATGTGGTGTGTGTGTGGGTGTGTGTGGGGTGTGAGTGTGTGTGCGAGAGTGAGCATGCTGGATGTGGTGTGTGTGTGGGGTGTGAGTGTGTGTGTGAGAGTTTGCATGCTGGATGTGGTGTGTGTGGGGTGTGAGTGTGTGTGTGAGAATGTGCATGCTGGATGTGGGGGTGGGGGGGTATGAGAGTGTGCATGCTGGATGTGGAGGGGAGGTGTGAGTGTGTGTGTGAGAGTGTGCATGCTGGATGTGGTGTGTGTGGGGTGTGAGTGTGTGTGTGAGAGTGTGCATGCTGGATGTGGGGGTGTGGGGTGTGAGTGTGTGTGTGAGAGTGTGCATGCTGGATGTGGTGTGTGTGGGGTGTGAGTGTGTGTGTGAGAGTGTGCATGCTGGATGTGGTGTGTGTGGGGTGTGAGTGTGTGTGTGAGCGTATGCATGCTGAATGTGGTGTGAGTGTGTGTGTGAGTGTGCATGCTGGATGTGGAGGTGGGGGGGTGAGAGTGGGAATGCTGGATGTGGGGGTGGGGGGGGTGAGTGTGTGTGAGAGAGTGTGCATGCTGGATGTGGTGTGTGTGGGGTGTGAGCGTATGCATGCTGAATGTGGTGTGAGTGTGTGTGTGAGTGTGCATGCTGGATGTAGTGTGTGTGGTGTGTGAGTGTGTGTGTGTGAGTGCGCATGCTGGATGTGTGTGTGTGGGTGTGTGTGGTGTGTGAGTGTGTGTGTGAGAGTGAGCATGCTGGATGTGGTGTGTGTGTGTGGGGTGTGAGTGTGTGTGTGAGAGTGTGCATGCTGGATGTGGTGTGTGTGGGGTGTGAGTGTGTGTGTGAGAGTGTGCATGCTGGATGTGGTGTGTGTGGGGTGTGAGTGTGTGTGAGAGTGTGCATGCTGGATGTGGGGGTGGGGGGGTATGAGAGTGTGCATGCTGGATTGAGGGGGGTGTGAGTGTAGTATGAGTGTGCATGCTGGATGTGGTGTGTGTGGGGTGTGAGTGTGTGTGTGAGAGTGGGCATGCT